>NW_019173094.1:0-113115 GCF_001831195.1 Colletotrichum orchidophilum
GGGGGGGGGGAACCTGGAGCCTCGCCCTAAGTTCCCGAAGGATTGCGCGGCACAGCTACCATTATCCGAAGGATCAGGGTAAGATAGATCTACCTCAGGCCCCGGCCAAACGGACCGTCTTATGCAATCACATACATATCCTCAAAATATGCTCAATGCAGCGTGATAGACCAAAGATCTTTTCATTGTCTGCGCGCTGGAAGCTCTAAAGCTGCGTTATTGTGGCGCAGACAGCTTGATGGTAACTTACATGGAGTCTTTTGCACTCTTACAGAGCGGAAGTGTGGAACTTGACATCAGCTACAAACCTTAGAATATGCAGGAAGTCCATATCCGGGCAAATCTTACGAATAAGAGGCGCGCCACCATCTCGAACCAGGCGGGCCGTCGTCTCCGGCCCCTGAGCCCCGAGCGGTGGCGCTCGGAAACCGGGAAGGATTGCGAAGGGTAAATTCGAAGTCATCATCCTTCATGGACCCTGAAGAATACAGCCGGAAGGATCGGCGGGGCTTGAATTATACCTCGACTTTCCTTTTCCGCTGCCGACTGCGGCTCTCATGCTAGATGCTGGGTGGAGAGTGTCTCCTCTCCAAACACATCAATGTTGACAACCTATCCCCTCTCCGTCACCCATACTAATCTTTCAAATGTCTGAAACCAAAGACATGACTCAATCCTGGCGCATTTACCTGTACGGCGCTGGCTCTATTGCATGGCGACATGGTGTTGCAGCGGAGAGTCTAGGTCACGATGTCCAGCTCTTTGCGGCGGACCCTTCAAAAGAGGCTCGACAAGCATTGCTCGCCAAATTCCCCAAAGCTACCATCTATGAACATACCGAAGCCATGCTCGCCAGTTCTCCGGGGCAAGAGCGCGACATAGTCGTGATAGCTGTGCCCCCATTCTTGCACCATGCAGCAACACTCCGTGCGTTTCGATCCGGCCGTCACGTCCTCTGCGAAAAGCCCCTAGCAACATCCGAGACGGAGATGGACGAGATGCTAGCTGCAAGTGCTGCATCCGGTCGTATGTTTGGAGAGTGCAGCTTTCGGTATCTCGGAAACGAAGCGTTGGACCGCGCCCGCCATTTGATCGAGACGGGAGGGATAGGCTCTGTATATCACGCCCGCTTCATCAACCGGCAACCCAGGGCCCGCGCGGGGATCGAGTACCAACCGTCAAGCAGATGGTTTCTGGAAAAGGAGAAATCTGGTGGGGGCATTATCTTCGATTGGGGCGTCTACGACATCACCATGTTCTTCGACGTCCTCCGTCCTGTTGCTGCCACGGTCAATTATGCCTGGTCAGCCACGCCAAAGACCGGCGCGGACCCATCTGAGACGTCCATCTCTATCGAGACGCACGCTGGTGCGTCTCTGACATTGACGCTTGAAAATGGTGCCGTCATCCCCTTGTACTGGGAGCGAGCGAGCGGGTTTCACGGAGACGCCCAGGTTGCTCTGAACATAGACGGCACGGAAGGAGGTCTGACGTGGGAATGGGTCCCGACGTTTGACTACAAAGACCAAGTCGACGCGTTGGAGGAAGGCTTCAAGCTCGTGCACTATGTCGATGATAATGGCAAAGTCGATGCTAGGGAGGAGACGTTCCCTGCTTTCGGGTGGGAGGACGCAAACCAACGTCCCTTGCTCTCCTTTGTTGATTTGATCGAGGGAAGGGATAGTGAAGCTCTTTCTAGGAGCCGGCTGGAGTTCAATTTTAGTGTTATGTTGGCTATTTACAAGTGCGCCTCTGAAGGCAAGCCCGTTCATATTCAGCTGAAGTAGAATCATGTAATGAGAAACATGAACTTGATAATATTTCTACGATATTGAATATTTCAAGCGTATTTGGTTGATAGGCATCTGCAGGCAATATCGTCCTGTCTGAATCCGAAGCAGCAGGGCGAAAGATCTTGCAAAGCCTAGAATGTTTAGAAGACGCAAGTCGACGCCGCTGTCGGTTGACTCAATCAAAGCGATTTGGGGACATCAACTGGGACACCGAGTGGACGGTCGGGCTCGAATCGTGATGCGCAGCCGCGACGCAGAGAAGATATTATGCGCAAGAATCGTTTAGACTTTGTATAGAGGTACAGCTAGATCAATGGCCATAAGCCAGCAGAGGTATGGCTAGTGCTCGCACGCATCCCTTCCTCTGTATATTCCAAGTATCTGTCTCTTCCCAAATGGACTGATCAAAGCTCTTGACTAGTCTCTTTGCCCTTCCGCAATTTGAAAATGGTTATGATATTCCCAGTCCACAGCTCATAGCCTCTCCGCAGACATCTCCAGTGCCACCTTCTCACTACTACCGGGAGTAATGGTGTGAGAAGCTTCCTCCTGATTGACCTTTGCCTTGGAGGTACGGAATCGGAATTCAGCCTCATTCCACCTTTTACCAAAGCCATATTCTGGGTGCCAGATAGTCAGGCACAGGCATGCTAGTATAATCATGGTTCCGTCAAGAATCATGAACTCGACCTCTTGGTTGGCCAGCTTCCCCCCAAAACCCTCGCTGAGCTCGACAGAACGGAACACGGTCCGCACAAAGAGGAATGCGGTTGCGCCGAAGATTGCTGTGAGTCTTGTTAGCACAGCTTTTCAGGTCGGGTGATGTTGATCCAAGACAGAAAACATACCAAACAAGAACATTTTGAATCTTTTGCTGCTGACAAGGTCTGTGAATTCCGGGTTGCGCAGATCTGGGTTCTTTCTCACGCGCCAGAGGAATTCAAGACTGCAGGCCGAGAATGCAAACAGACAAGCAACCTGGATCGAGAGACCTGCGACGAGGATGTTTGTTCCCACCTTGATCTAAAGGCAACCGATTGTAAGCACCAAACTATAGAAGCAAGTAAGATCGCTATAACAAGGCTAATGGGTGGATGTAGTACCATGTGTGGATTATCCAATGGCGAAGATGCAGCAATGCCCCCGCCAACAGCCTGAACAACAAGACTGACGATATCGCATCCCAGGAACGCTGTCGTATACGACCGAGGCTTGATCCGGCTAATGGCCTCCCCGTGGACCACGACGATGCGTCCGAGAGTCAGGTAGATCGCGGCCGCGATGAAGACAGGACCAATCGTCAGCGTGATGAGGTACCACAAAAAATAGTCTCTGCTGAAGGGGTTCCCATTCAAGAGAACCCTGGCGATGTATCCGACGGTCTCCGTCAACAAGCCAAGGCAAATGGCTATCATGAAGCCCTTTGTTTTGTGCACTATGCCCAGATAGATCTGACCGCATGCGAGAACGGCCATAATAACTAGGAAGATAACATTTCCGGGAACACTCGGTCGATAGCGTACGAAGCCCCATTGTTCGACGGAGCAGGTGTCTAGAGTGCAGACGAATCCTGGAATGTAGCCTTCAGGGGCCGACATTGTGAACCGAGTTTTGTGGAGATGTCGGATCTTTGGGAACCTTGAAGAAGATCGGTTGCTTGAAAAGAAAGTGGAGGAACCCTTGATTTGGCGTATTTAAAGCTAGGGATGAGTTGAGGGCTTCAAGAACCTGCGGAAAGGATGATACCGGTGGACTGGTAAACGTTTCTTGGCCCAACCCCTTTGTTGGTTGATAATACTAAGTATGTTGCTGGCTACATGATTGGATAGAAGCCGAGACAGATGCAGCTGAGGCAAATGCGACGGCTGAACTTCCCTTAGTTCCGACCTCTCAAACGAGACTGTAGTAGGTGCATGTAAGTCGGCCCGAGACGCCCGGGGGATTTTGGCTAAATCAAAGCATCCCCATGGGGGCCCAGCCAAGGAGCCCACGGATCGTCGTGCCGAAAAGCTTGCCACCTTTATATATGCGCTGTGCTGTGCCGCCCGGCTGCGGCGTCGAGCCAGCCGAGCCGCACACAACTTGGCGGAGGCTTCACAGACGCCACATCGAGACTGATGTGTATATCCGTAGACGCAAGTCATACATCCGTCACCCCCATTGGGATCAGTATTCCTGCCGCTGTGGCCCAACACCGCGAGAAAGGCATGGAATGACTGACGTCGGAATTTTCGGGACCAAGAAGCCACGGCGGGAGGACTCGCTATCACATCGAAGGATCCCCTGAATCCTTCATAATATGCATCTTCTGCCAGGCAGCACTTCGGTATTCCTAACTTGGACTCATTCACTTTGCTTCAACGCTTGCCTCGAGAGGCACGGCGAGCCGTCCAAAGCTGCAATCCTAATTCGACCATAGGCTGTCAGCTACAACTCTCCCGGAAATCGATTTCTGTGATACTTGGGCCTTATCTTCAGGGCTATAGGATTCGTCATCGGATAGGAACTGTCGAATGTTGTTCCGACCAGCGCTCACGTCCCTATTGTCTTGCTTGTGAGATTTCAGCGTGGGAGGAGATGCCAAGGGCTCAGGTCTTCAGTTGCTGATAACACTTATAGGATCAAAAGATGAGCTAGTATCAGCTTAGTATTAAACAACAGGCTCCCGTTGAAAAAATGATTTGTACAATTCCCTGGAGCCCAAATTAATTGATTTCACGAACAATTCTTTTCGTGGCTCGCTGACGTCTTTACTGGTCGAAGTTCTTCCAAATAAAAATTTCTTGAGGCTGTCTTCGTTTTCGTTACAAACATGACTGAACCAAGCCCAAGTCCCATAGCCATCATTGGCATGGCATGCCGTCTGCCCGGTGGCTCAGACAACCCAGACAAGCTTTGGAACATGCTTTCCGAGGGACGAAGTGGCTGGCGTGAGATCCCCGAAGACCGCTGGAACAGGGATTCCTTCTACCATCCAGATCCCGAGGCAAAAGAGGCCGTCAACTTCAAGGGCCTTTACTTCTTGGACCAAGACATTACTGCTTTTGATGCACGCTTTTTCAACGTTCATCCGCACGAAGCCCACTGCCTCGATCCACAGCAACGCATCTTATTGGAGACAACATATGAGGCTCTGGAGAATGCTGGGCAAACTATTGCCGGTATCAAAGGCTCTGATACCTCGGTACATGTCGGAGCCTATGCTACTGAGTAAGTACTCTTTGATTCCTGCCACGAGCATATTGTCCGCTCAAAAAGCCATGGTACCCGCCCAAGGCTGTGATGCTCAATCGGTCTAACTCATGTCCTTAAGCTTCGAACGCATGGGTTACAAGGACACGGCAAGGACGCCAAAGGCCCACATGATTGGCACTGGAATCGCAATTCTCTCCAACAGGATCTCCTACGTCTTTGATCTCAATGGCCCATCCAGCACAGTCGACACTGGGTGTTCGGGAAGCATGGTGGCCTTGCATCAGGCATGCCATGGACTTCGAGCGAGGGAGTCAAAGATGGCCATCGTTGCCGGTACTCAACTAGTCCTCACCCCTGATCAGATCATTCCTATGAGCAGTGTCGGGTATGTACTAATTCCTCTCTATGTGTGGCCTGGTGAACATGCCCGTACTGAGGAAACGAATGTAGCATGACAAATCCAGATGGCAAATGCTACGTTTTTGATAGCCGCGGCACTGGCTACGCAAGAGGCGAAGGCGTCGTCACTCTGATTCTCAAGCGTCTTGATGATGCTGTCAAAGACGGCGACAAGGTCCATGCCCTTGTCAGGAACTCTGGCCTGAACCAGGACGGCAAGACAGTAGGCCTCACGCTCCCCAATCCCATCGCTCAGGCGAATCTTATGCGCCTCGTATACAAAAATGCTGGTCTGGATCCAGCAGATACTGTATATGTTGAAGCCCATGGAACTGGGACTCAGGCTGGTATGAAGCTTTTCACTCCGTTTGCCCTGTCCTTCTTATATGTCCTTTCCTTCCGCTTTATCCGCCAAGCGTAGACTCTAACAATGAAGCAGGTGACAGCGCAGAGATATCATCAATCGCGGAAGTCTTCTGCCCAGAAGGCCAACGCGAGGACGGCCTCTATGTTGGCTCAATCAAGTCAAACATTGGCCATCTAGAGGCTTCAAGTGGTGTTGCAGGATTGCTCAAGGCCATTTTAATCTTGAAGCACGGAGCGATTCCGCCCAACATTGACTTCGTCGAGCCCAAGCCTACACTCCATCTTGAGGAGCGCAGGGTCAAGGTATGAAACCCCTGAGAAAGATGTATCCTTAATTTGTACTGCTGCTGACTATTCCACCCAGGTTGCCACTGAAATGATTCCACTTCCTGACTCTACTGGTCACCGGCGCGTGTCTGTCAACTCTTTTGGCTACGGCGGAACAAATGCCCATGTCATCCTGGAATCTCTAGCCAGCTATGAGAAATTGAACGAAGTCTCAGCTCTGGCGAAACAAAATGGCACCAATGGCCATACTAATGGGCATACCACCAAAGCAAATGGCACCAACGGATATGCTGGAGTCAAGAGAACCGCTTCTGATGACCAAAAAGCCAACGGGCTGAATGAGAAAGACCATGGCGAGCACGCAGACACTGGCACGGTCAACGGGAAAACAGACGATATACACGGCCCTCAGCTCTTCGTCTTGTCAGCTCGGTCCGAAACCTCCTTGCAGACCATGGTGTCCAATGTGCAAGGATGGGTCTCTTCTCACAAGGATACTTCCTCACTCTCTAACCTAGCTTATACTCTGTCGAGACGCCGATCAGAGTTGCAGTTCCGATTCAGTGTCGCAGCGGCTACCCATGATGAGCTCATCACACTCCTCGGACAGAAGCCGCGCATCACCAAGGCAGTGTCCAATTTCCGCTCCGTGTTCCTCTTCACCGGACAGGGAGCCCAGTGGCACGCCATGGGCCGAGAGCTCACCAGGGACCAGCCGGTCTTCAAGGGATCGATGCTCCAGTCGGAGAAAATCCTTAGACAACTGGGGGCAGATTGGAGCCTGATTGAAGAGCTCTCTAGAGATGAGGAGAGCTCACGTGTTGCCCAGGCTGAGATCTCTCAGCCCTCTACCACGGCGATCCAAATCGCTTTGGTAGACCTACTCAAGAGCTTTAACATCTTTCCCAATCTCGTTCTCGGCCACAGCAGTGGTGAGATAGCCGCCGGCTATGCTGCCGAGGCTCTGGACCACGAAACAGCGCTAGAGATATCGTACAGGCGCGGGTTCATGTCACAAGCATGCGCACGCCTCATATCGAGTAAAGGCGCGATGATGGCTGTCGGCCTGGGCGAAGAAGATGTCGGAAAATACGTCGAACAGACCCGGACGGGGCTCGTCTGCGTTGCCTGTGTCAACTCACCCGTCAGCACAACCATCTCTGGAGACGACACTGCCATCGATGAGCTGAAGCAGATCCTGGATGAAGAGTCCATTTTCAACCGCAAGTTGAAGGTGGATACAGCCTATCACTCTCATCACATGAAGAAGGTCGCAGCCGAGTATTTCGAGTCTATCGCCCACATCCGGGTGCACGCTCCAAACCCCGCCATCAAATTCTACTCTTCTGTGGCCGTTGCACATAAGACATCTGGTTTCGATGCTCAGTATTGGGTCGATAATCTGGTGTCTCCAGTCCGCTTTGCCAACGCATTGGAGCTGCTCTGCCGCACAGAGCTCGTGGGTATAGAGCCGGCACCGCTCGCTTTGTTCACCGAGGTTGGCCCACACGGTGCCTTGGCGGGTCCTGTCAGACAGACTATCAAGGGGCTCGACTTGGCTGGCTTCAAGTCAAGCTACCTTTCCACCCTGTCTCGAGGCCGTGATGCTGCAATCACCCTCCTGGAGACAGCAGGCAAGCTATTCGAGTTTGGGTATCCGGTTTCGCTGCAAGAGACGCTAGGTGGAAACCAGTCTGCAACACTGGTGGATGATCTTGCACCGTATCCTTGGGATCATTCCACAAGCTTCCTCTACGAATCGAAACTCAGCAAGGAGCATCGCTTCCGTGCGCACCCACCTCATGATCTTCTCGGTCTACGGGTCCCGGGAACCACCAACCAAGAACCCACTTGGCGCAACCTGCTCGGCGTGGGAAGCCTTCCGTGGCTCAGTGATCATGTGGTTGATGGCTTTGCCATCTATCCAGCCTCTGGTTATCTTTCAATGGCCATAGAGGCAGTGCGCCAGATCAGCATCGACAGAAAAATTCAAGGTGTTATATCTCAGGTTCATCTGAAGAACATCTCCTTCTCGAAGTCAATCATGATCCCGGAACGACGCACAGACGGACTGACATCCGATGTCGAAGTCCTTCTCACGTTGAGGCCCACTAAGCATTTGACCGACCGGACATGGGAGACGTTCCGCATCATGGCCCTTTCCCCCGAAGATGTATGGCACGAGCACTGCTCTGGACACATCATGCTTGAGTGGGTGGCTAAGGAGGACGAAGTCGAGGGATTCCGTGAAGAGAGCATGACGACCTCGAGCCGCCTCAAGCACCTGCAGGACATCATAGCCGCGTGCGACACTCAGCTCAGCGGGGAAGATCTTTACAAGAACTTTACCGAGAACGGCAACGTCTATGGCCCTACGTTTGCCGGCATACAGTCAGCGCAGATCGGTTCTCATGGAGCCATCGCAGAGATCAAGATCCCGGATGTGGAGAGCATGATGCCCAGAAAGCACCAGCAGGAGCATGTCATCCACCCGGCTTCGCTTGATACTGTGTTCCAACTAGGCATTCCTCTGTACCGGAGAAACGTTGGCAACGGCCCAGTGATGCCTACAAGCATTGACGACCTGACCATAAACAGCGGACTCAGCAGTACCCCGGGGACTAGATGGGTCGTGTGCTCCACCGTGAGCGAGAAGGGCTTCCGGTTTGCTAGTATTAGGATCATGGTCTTCGAAGAGACGACCAGAGGTGCACCACTGGTACCCGTCGTGGACATCCGTGGCGGCGCGCTTCGTTGTATTGGTGAAGCTCCAGTTGATGAGAAGACACTTCCGTTCTGTCGGAAGATGAGCTATGCTCTCGAGTGGCAACCCGATGTCGACTTGGCTCCGCTACAGCATCAGCCGAATCAGCTGGTTGAGTATCTTCAGCTTCTGGCCTTCAAGCAACCACGTATGAAGATACTGGAACTGTGTGCCGGATCTGAAGCCGACGTAGCACTACCATTCCTCCAAGCAATCGATCGTCCAGAAGGTTTACTGCTCGACCGATATGCACACTGCTACGCCGACACCCAAATAAAGTCCTTGGATCAAGCCAAGGCATCTCTTCGTAAATGGATTGATCGTGTCGATTTCAAGACGCTAGATATTTCAAACGATCCTGCTCAACAAGGCTTTCAAGAAGGATCTTACGACCTTATCATTGCTTCGCAGACACATCAAGAACCTAGCTCCATTGATGAGTCTTTGAGCAACTGGCGAAAGCTTTTGAAGCCTCGCGGTAGGCTGGTTCTTGCTGCGTTACCGGTCCAAGATGGACAGAAAGATGCTGTTGTCCTGCCAGGGGTCGATTGGCACGCCCGCTTAGAGCATCACAGCTTCCAGAAAGTAGTGTCAGATCACGATGACCCTGCCACAGGATCTCGCATGATCGTCGCTATAGCCAATGAGGAGCATTCTTTGCCGAGAGGGGACTTGTCTTCGATTTGCATCATCTCACAGTCCCAGTCGGACGAACAGTTTGCATCTCTTACTGATTCTATCATGGCCCAAATGACAAAACAGGGGTTCCCCTGCTATTTGGGCGACTGGTCATCTGAGCCAGTCAACATTGATGCCATCCACATTGTCCTTGATAATGCAGCCGACCCTATCCTTGGTTCACCGAGTGCAGACAAATTCGCCCAAATTGTTTCCCTCGTCACGAGAGCGAAGAACGTACTGTGGCTCAGCTGTCAAGAGAGCGGCGCGGATACCCACAATCCAGCCAAGGGAATGATCAGCGGCCTCGCCAGAGTTGTGCGGCGAGAGAATTCGGCTATGCGATTCGTTACGCTCGATGTCCAAGACGACGTACTATCGAGCTCGGAAGTCTTGGTGTCTCGGATCTCAGATATCGTCAAAAGGTCCTTTGCCACTCCCATTAGCATGTCACGATCGGATGAGGATGAGTACACCTTCAGGAACGGCCAGCTTCTCATTCCCAGAGTCCATGCAGATGCCAAGTTCGACGACTGGGTCAAGAGAGCAATCTACGCGCAAGGTATAGAAGTTGGGCCTTTCCAAAGAGCGGAAAGGCCCCTCAAGCTCGAGGTTGAGACGCCGGGCCTTCTAAGCAGTCTTCGCTTCATCGACGATGAAACACCATCAAAGTCCCTACAGCCATTCGAGTTGGAGCTTGAGGCCAGGGCATACGGCGTCAACTTCAAGGATGTCTTTATCGCCATGGGCCAGATGATACCGGGTGTGACCATGGCTGGCGAGTGTGCCGGCGTTGTTCGCAAGGTGGGCTCTGCGATCGAGGACAAGTTTAGCGTCGGAGATCGCGTATGCGGTATCTTCGCAGAGCCCTTCTCTAGTCATCCACGGATCGACGGAAATTTCAGTTGTCACCTTCCAGAGAGCATGCCCTACTCCGTCGGCGCATCCATCCCTGTCATCTTTTGCACCGCATACCACTGCATCGTCGAGGTCGCTCGCCTTGAGCGTGGAGATACTATCCTCATCCACGCCGCTTCCGGTGGTGTTGGTCAAGCAGCTATCCAGCTTGCTCAAAAAATCGGAGCCGAGATCTTCTGTACGGTGGGCAGCAGCGCGAAGCGTCAACTGCTCATTGAAACATTCAATATCCCGCCGGACCACATCTTCTCGTCTAGGCTTCGGACGTTCAAGCAGGGCATCCTGCGGCTTACTGAGAACAAGGGTGTCAATTGCGTCCTGAATTCGTTGTCCGGCGAATCACTCCATGACTCATTTGCTGTCCTTGCACCGCTGGGAACCTTTGTAGAGATTGGAAAATCTGACATTTATCGGAAAAACGAAATCAGCATGGTTCCCTTCGACAATAGTGTCACCTTTGCTGCTGTGGATCTGACGGTCATAGCCCGGCTGAAGCCGACCAAGATGCGAGAAACACTCGAAAAAGTACTCTCCCTGTTCGCGGAGGGCATTTTAAAGCCTGTGGCTCCCATAACGGCCATGCCCATGACAGACATCGAGGACGCATTCCGTCTGATCCAGTCAAGGAAGCACACCGGCAAGGTCGTTCTCGTTTGCGATGATCAGACGCAGGTAAAGTCAACCGTTGCACGTCCTAAGCCTCTTAAGCTGGATAAGAATGGCACATATGTCATCTCTGGAGGCCTCGGAGACCTCGGGCGGAGGATTGCCAAGTTCCTCGCAGCTCACGGTGCGGGACATGTGGTAACACTATCTCGTCGCAAGCTCCTGGAGGAAGACCAGCTTGAGTTGGAGGAAGAATTGCAAGCCCTAGGAGCGGAGCTGCACATCATCCGCTGCGATATCACAGATCGAGAGTCAGTGCAATCGGCCGCTGCCGAATGTGCAGAGAAACTGCCCCGAGTGAGAGGAGTCGTCCATGCAGGAATGGTCCTGAGGGTAAGTCTCAACTTTGACTTCTAGTCTTCACGTACAGCACAGCTAACCTCGCCTCTAGGATCACCCTTTCGAGATCATGTCCCACGATGACTACATGACTTCGATCAAGCCCAAGGTCCAGGGAACTCAAAATCTCGACGATGCCTTCTGTGCTTTTGACTCCCTTGACTTCTTCATCATGCTATCGTCCATTACTGCAATCCTTGGAAAGTCAGGGCAGTCCAACTATGCCGTAGGCAACGCCTACCAGGATGCCTTTTCTCATAGCAAAAAGGGATCAAGCTGCAGATACATCGCCCTGAACCTAGGTGCAGTCGATGGATCGTTGGCAATCACGTCGCTCCCTCCTGCACAGCAAGACGCCATGCAACGGGGATCAGTCCTCATGTCGTTCGATGAGGTTTTTACAGTCTTGACCTACGCTATGAGCGCGCAGGCCAACGAGTATGATCTCCACCAGTTGATTCTTGGCTTTGACCGAAAGTCGATGGAGGCGGTGCATGATGAGATGGCCCTTGCGAATCCCATCTTTAGCCAGATTCCTTACCTGGAGAAGGAAGGAGAACCGGCCAAGGAAGCCGCTACGGATATTGGAAAGTTGCTCCAACAAGCGACCACGCCCGATGAGGTCAAGAACATTGTTGTTGGCGGTATTTGCCAACGATTCGCCATGTTCACTGCCACTCCCGTTGAAGACATCAGTCCGGACGACTCAATGGAGAGTTTCGGTCTCGACTCCCTCGTTGCCATAGAGTTGAAAAACTTCCTCTCTCGCACTTTTCAGGCGACACTGCAGACATCCGAGGTTCTTGATGCTGTCAACATTTTGAGTTTGGCCAAGATCATCATACTCAGGTCCAAGCTCGTCCCCAAAGACACAGAGGCGGCGGTGGTGGAGAAGGAAGACGTCGCCACGGCCGAGAAAGTCTCGGACCTTGTTATCGAAAGTGCAGCTCCCGGCGCGAACCACAACTTCCATTGCTGTCGAGCTTCCAATACCCTCCACAAGATGCCTCTCGTTGACTTTGATGTCATGTTCGAAGACTACCTGGAGAAGTCAAGGATGTTCTTTTCCGTCGAGGACTTCAAGACTCTCGAGAATGATGTGGCCGAATTCAGAAAGCCAGGCAGCATTGGTCGGAAGTTCTATAGTCGTCTGTATGAGCAGGCACACGACCCTGAAATTGAGAACTGGCAGGAAAAGTACTTCCTACAGAGTATGTACCTTCAGAGACGCATGCCGCTAGCACCTTTCAACAACTTCATGGCCTTTCACCCTCTCGGAGAGATGGGCCATACTCAAGCGGAACGGGCAGCCATGATTGCAAGCATCGCCTTCCAATGCAAGCAGGATCTCGAAGCAGATCGATGGGAGCCCATGGCATACATGTTCACGGCCAATTGCACCGATCTTTGGCAGTACATCTTCAATACGGCTCGGTTACCTGGTGTTCCGTTCGATCGAATGGCGAAATTTCCTAGCAACGACCACATGGCGGTGCTCTATCGTGGACACATCTACAAGGTTGAGCTCAGGGATCGAGACCAAAATGTTTCTGTTGAAACATTGACCAAGACTTTCAATTCTCTCTTGAATCAGCAAGATCTTGATGACAACTGGACAAGTATCCTTGGGACCGACGACCGCACTTCGTGGACGGAGGTAAGTTCAGTCCAGTCTATTGACGCATGCCGATAGGTTGCTCTAATGGCTAATCGATACTAAACAGAGCCGAAAAGCCCTGATTGAGCTTGATGAAACCAACAAAGAGACAGTAGACATGGTAGAGGCTGCTGCTTTTCTCGTCTGTCTCGACGACACAGAACCTGCACATGCAGAGGCAAGAATTAACAACATGATGATGCTCAATGGTTTCAACCGATGGGTTGACAAGTCCATCGCGTTCGTGGTGTGCAAGAACGCGACTTCTGGCACATATGTCGAGCACACGATGATTGATGTAAGTTTGATTGCTCTGTTCCATGACCCTTTTTGAAGCGAATAGCCTGACCTCTTGTAGGCAATGACTCTTTTCGCGATGCAAACTGCCATTGTCGAAGGTATTATGACCTACAAGCCCCAAAGAGAGGCCAATGGGCATATCAATAGCGTTGCCGCCACACCGAGAGAGTTCACACTCAGGACAACACCGGCATTGGACGCACGCATCCAACACGTGCGGCAGCGTTTTGAGGATGACATTTCGAAGTTTGGATACAGAGACATCGTGCTCTCCGACTTTGGGAAAGACATCCTGCTCAACCGCCACCTTCCCATCAAAGGCGTCTTCGACCTCATGGGCCTGCTCGCCAACTACTACTACTACGGCTACAACGCCCAGTCCTGGGAGGCCGTCTCCATGTCGCACTACCACAAGGGCCGGCCTGACATCGTGCAAGTCAACACGCCTATCACTGCGCAATTTTGCATCATTGCCGATGACCAGAGTGTACCGGCGGGCAAGCGGTTCGAGCTGATGGTTGAGGCCGCGAATGCCCGGAACCAAATCATCAAGGAAGCATTCACGGCGGGCCGTTGCTATCAGCGTACGCTCAGGGCCCTCGAGCTTTGCGCGGAAGAGGGCGAAGAATTGCCTAGTCTCTTCAAGAATCCGCTTTACGAGCAGACTGTTGAGCCCAACCAGATGTTTTCCAATACGGATGGGCTTTCTCCCGAGTCTTGTTTTATCATGCAGAACCCCAACAGGTTCTGGATGACGTACTACGTCACTGATGCAGGGTGAGTGGGATTACTGCTCAACTACCTACATTTCGCAGAGGAAGCTAATAGTTTGTTTCTCTTCAGAGCTCATTTCTCCGTGGTTACCGGGAAGGAAGAGGTCATTGCGTGGGCAGACTGTTTGCAACGTGCCTCCTCGGTGTTGAAGACGTTGATTGACTTGGTATGAAATGCGTAACGTTTTTTTTTGTTTTCTTACTACCTATGTTGGTCATAGTCCTGCTTGAATCTGGTAGTGAATTTGGCTTTCTGCGCATGTCGAATTTTCATGTATGTTGAGCCTTGAATGATAAACTCCTAGTAGATTTTTGAATAGGAAAAACTTTACGAAAACTTCTCAAGTCATAATTCAAAAAACATGATCTATCAACTCAGTAAACAAGATATCTTTCGCTGAAACGACAGATGACTAATGTATCCATCTACACAGATTTCTCATTTCTTCCCTGATCTGAGGATGCATTCGCAGCCGTGTCGCCAGTCACGGTTCCTTGGACCTCTGGAAATGGCTGCACCCGATCATCTGGAATCCATCGCCTCTGCATCCCAAAGCTCAATACCAAGGAGGTGCCAGCCACAACGATGGGTAGTATGAAGGCCCTGGAGATCGCAAAGCTGAAAGCCTTCTGCACGAACGGCAAAACAGCCTCCGGTATCGCCTTTGCCAGATCCGATGCACCCGCATCTTGTATCGCTTTGACGTCGACCCCTCCCGGCGCTCCCGCGAGCCGACGGTAGAGCTCCTGGGAGAAGAGGTTGGAGGCGATGCTGAGTCCAACCGCGCCGCCAAGTAAACGGAGGGAAACGACCATGGCACACGCGGCCGGCATGTCGCTGTCGGGGAGGACCACCTGCACCGCGATGAAGGGGACTTGCTCCGCGAGCCCGATGCCCACTCCGCTAATGATTTGAAAGCCGATCAACTGCCCCATCGACGAATCCCTATTCAGTCTCTGGAGCAGCACGCAGCCGGCGATGAAGATGCTGGACCCCAGCCACATAAAAGGGACGTAGTGGCCTTTTGAGCTAACGCACGCCCCCGTGATGATGATGGCGATGCTGCATGGGATTCCGTACGCGAGACAGCGCACGCCCGACGTGACAGCGTTGGTGCCCAGGACTGCTTGAAAGTAAAACGCCAGATAATACATGTGCGTGTTATGTGCCATGGACATCAGCATGTTGAAGGTGCAGCTGATGGCCACCGTCCGCTGCGAAAGGATCCGCATGGGGATCGTCGCCCTGTTTTTAAGATTTTATCCGGTCAGCTCCTCAAGAACGCATCTTCGAGATAATTCAAGGTTTGCTCACTCTTCTTTCTTGCTTGCCTGCAACAGCCCGAATGCTGTGATGAAGATTCCAAATATCACGAGGCATGCGTAAACCTTAGGGTCAGACCACGGATATTTGGTCCCACCCCATTGAAGGGCAAAAAACAGAGTGATTAAGCCGACGATAAGCAGAAAGCCTCCAAGTAAATCAAGCTTCTTCAACTTCTGGCGCAGAGAGAGCTTCCCATGTATTGGTGTCCTTGCTCTCAAGATTTTGTACGCGATTGCGAATGTCACTGCCCCAAACGCTACATGTAGAGAGGCGGTTAGAGGAATTATGTCGGAAGCTGATACTGCAATACTCACGCAAGTTAATCCTGTTAGGCGTTAGAAACTTGTCAAAGAAAACCACCAGGGATAACGTACCAGAAGCAGAAGCGCCAGGTGAGTCGAGGTGTATCTGTGATGAGTCCTCCAAGAGTCGGTCCTAACACTCCTGCCACGCCGTACATGCTCGTGACAAGAGCCATTCCGAATGGTCTAGCTCGCAGAGGAACTGACCTTCCGTACACCGATAGACTTCCGCAAAGAAGACCAGCAGCTCCAATACCGGAGATGACTCTTCCAGTGATCAATGCTGCAGAATTTGGCGATGCAGCGCATAGAATTGAGCCTGCCTCAACTTCATAGAAAGAAGGCAAGATATCAGTCAGTCAATTACAGCTCAATCGGTAGATTGATACAACTCACAAATGACGATGGACATCAAGTAGAGAATTCTGGCATTGAATAAAGTGTACAGGCGACCAAAAGTAGGCTGGAAAGCCATTTCTGTGAAGAGGTATGCGCTTCCGTACCACGGAACGTCATTGAGTCGATGGAAATCACTGGTTATCTTGGGGATGGCCGTTGCTGGAGATGATGAGCTTTGAGATCTCTCAAACACGGGTGGATTGCGAGAACTCACCAAGGATACTTCCATCTATGGCTATCATAAAGGTTGCAATAGTGAATACTGTCGACAGAAGAGCCAGTTCTCGTGGCGTCGCGTACTGATGAGTCTGCGACTCGTCAGAATCATCGCCAGTCGTGGTCTGAGTTACACCGGTGTCATGGCTTTCATGCACTAGAGACGTCACAGTCTTTTCCTTAGGATCGTGATGAACGGAATCATGGTGGTTGTCGCTCGTGTTTCTGTCCACACTGAGCTCAGGCCGTTCAGAAATCTCAAAGGTTTCTCTTCTATTGGGCTGCATATTGTTTGATGACCTCTCTCGAAACACCTAACTGGCTTAAAACCAAGAAAACTATGGTTTGAATCGAAATGCAGAAGTTTATGAATGGTCTTGGAGACCCTTCTGATTGACCGAAGTCCCTCGGCTCTGATGAATAGTGGTCGCTGCAACATGACTGATGCTCGATCTGGTCTGGTACCAGATGAGCCTCTTCATTTCAAAAAGGTATTTTTTTGCTACAGCCAGGCTCTTTTGCGGCTGACTATATTCAGCAATAAGATATACGTCACAACTAGCGCATGCAATCCTGCGGGACCCCAGATAAGGCTGCGGTGAGAATCCTGCAGGAGTAATCCTGCGGAAGCTACGGGAACGGCACCGTCGGTCCAGAAGGGATCACTGCTGCGCATAGCCTGAAATTTGCGCTTCGGCTCGCCTTCCCGTGGCGCCCAAAACGATCTTGATTAAGGGAAAGCATCGCTTATGAGTTGCACATTACGGATGTTAGTGATTGGATGATCAGCCAACAGGTCGTTCCGTGTGGCGTAGGTTCCCGCTTGGCAGACCGAAGGATCAAATGTGAACGACGCACGATCTCTGTCTTGGCGAGCTCGTCACAACTGACATTAGACTGAGTGGTATAAACGCGACTGACATAGATAAAACACGTAGAGAGAGAGGGCTTTTCATGTTAATTACCATGCTCCCAATGAATTGTGGTTGGCGGACTTCTTAGCACGCAGCATGATTTGCTCCAAGTTTCTCTTTGCGCTTTGCGCGTCTGCTCTGGTACGGGGAACACCCGTCGCACAAGACTGCAAGGCGTTCCCAGGCAGTGCATCATGGCCTTCAAGCAATGATTGGTCTCGTCTGAACAAGACGGTCGACGGACGCCTCTTCACGCCACTTCTTCCCGGCGGCGTCTGTCACCCAGGGCAGCCAAACTACAATGCAGACCAGTGTCCCAATCTTCTGGGGGCTTGGAGAACCTTTGAGTATCATGCCGAAGATCCAATTTCTGTCATGTGGGACAACTGGACCAACTACAGCTGTGTCCCTCTGGACGGATTCCCCTGCAGCGGAACAGGTTATCCGTCATACGTGGTAAATGTCACTACGGCAAAGCATGTCAAAGCCGCCGTCGACTTTGGCGAGTACATTACACAGAACGATAAATCGAACCTCAGCTAACAGATATATTCACAGCGCGGAAGAACCAAGTTCGTCTCATCGTCAAAAGCAGCGGACACGATTATCTCGGTCGCTCAATTGCACCAGGTTCTCTCTCCATCTGGACGCACCACCTAAACAAGATCAAATACCACGAGGGCCAGTTCAAGCTTGCTGGTTCAGGAAAGATCATACCCGGCGATGCCATCACCGCCGAAGCCGGAACGAAAATGGTCGATGTGTATACTACCGCAAGCCAACATAACCGCGCTGTCGTAGGCGGCGGAGGCAAGACTGTTTCGCAAGGCGGCTTTGTGACGGGAGGGGGCCACTCGATCCTGGCGCCGCACTATGGCCTTGCGGCAGACGGTGTACTAGAGATGGAAGTCGTCACACCTGATGGGAATATCATTACGGTCAATGAAGATCAACATTCAGACTTGTTCTGGGCGATGCGTGGTGTGAGTGTTATATCCCTTGACTACATGTAGTGGGAACCCGTGCTGCGCATCTGCTAACGCTGAGTAATTTCAGGGAGGAGGATCAACTTTCGGCGTTCTCACTTCTGTCACGGTCAAAACGCATCCCGAAAAGAAGCTCACCATGGTTCTTTTCATGGCGTTCACGGCTCCTGAAGCACCCTTTACCCTGGATCTCGCTACGTGGGGCGCTTCCCAGCTTCCTTACCTCTCGGATTCTGGCTTGTCAGGTTATCTAATGGCCACCGTGAACTCGACACCGCCGATTCCGATACCGGGTCTTCCTGAACGAGTCGCCGGGCTGATGGGAAAGACCATCATACTGGATACCCAGGATACGGTCAAGATTAACAAAATTTTTCAACCTCTCAACAAGACCATCCAGGAAAGATGGCCGGGGCAGGTCAACTTGTTCGTTCAGACTCAACCGTACGACTCATTCATGGACTGGTATGCCGAGAATTTTGATGATGGTCAAGCCGGCGGCTCCGTCTATCTCATTTCGCGACTCCTGGACAAGAAAACACTCACAAATGACTTGGACGCCCTGTCCGATGCACTGAAACCGATTCTCCTCAATGATGGCTGGTTGGGGACCTACCTGGTCGCTGGAAAGGGGGTCATCCAAGCGCAGCCCCGCGGCGGAGGGAATGCCGTTCATCCGGCCTGGCGAAAGGCGTACGTCCATGCACGTGAGTTCACCAGCAGCATACATTTAGTCTCGAGGTTGGGTCGTAGGTCAGGAATGAGAAAAGACACTGACGATTTGTAGTAACCTGGCAAGGGTGGGGTTACGATCCGTGGGACGCAGCAGCTGGAGAGAAAGCCAGGGAGATTTTGGATGCTAGATTCGAGCCCCTCCGCAAGCTCACACCCGATGGAGGATCTTATATGAATGAGGCAATTTTCCCTTAGCAACATTTAACTAAAGCTGGCAGATCAGAGCTTCTGCTAATCATTTTATCTAGGGATTCCCGTTTGAGAAGAACTGGCAGCAAGCGTTCTGGGGCGCGAACTACCCGCGACTCTTCAAAATCAAGCGCAACGTCGATCCGAAGGATGTTTTGTGGTGCAAACCTTGTGTAGGAAATGAAGGTTGGGAAGAGAAGAGCGACGGTCGCCTTTGCAGGATTCGGTAAACCGGCGAATCTACTTAAGCATCACTACGTCACCTTCTCTACACTTCATTATGTTGGCGAAGTTAGATCCCCAGAAACGTCATGACACCAGCCAGTCAATCATTCTGAAGGATCACCACAACTGCTTAGTATAGCCCGCAGGTTACTTTGATCCAAACCTTACCCGCAGATTGTGTACCGAGTCACAACCTGTGTTTCGTGATTGTAGATGTAGGTTGTTAGTCTGTGACTAGCTCGTCGACAGCGGTTCGCAAGTATCCGTTAAGATGTGTAAGCAAGGTGAGAGAATTCTTGAAAAAGTAACTCCGGCATCAGCGGATCCAAAAGCTTGTGTGCCAAGCTAGGGTGGCTAAAATATGAAATCGTAACTACATGTAGTTTTCACTTTGTATAAAGTTCAATGTTCGGGAGAGCTTGCATGCTACATGTACACAACACCGTCAGAAGTCACATCATCCCAATCAAGCTTTGAAGCGTTGTGAAATAGGCGGGGCCATTCAAACAAGAAACTGATAAGAGAATTCTAAAGTCTATGAAATCGCAAATGCCAAAAGGCTCGGAAAGTGTAGTAATAAGCGTCGAACAAATACAACACCCCCTCCTCCACTTCTTCCATCCTTCTCTCTTCCCGAAAAGGCATGCAAGAGAATCATGGATTCCCTACTGGTTTTTCCCCTTGGAATCGTCCATACCGAGCCGACCGAGCACGGCGCGAACACTCTCCCCATGGTACGAGTACATCCACTTGCAGCCCATGTGGGGACCGACTACCTTGATGTAGGCCCAGATGGTCATCTCCTTGATCCATTGGTGGATGAAAGAGGTGGAGGTCTTGCGCAGGTCGCCGTTCTGGGTGGTGAAGTCCACAATCTTGGATACGCGGTCCTTGCGGTGGTCCTCCCAGGCCTGGATGACTTGCGGCCGCGCGCTGTCATTGAAGAGCGGTGCCTTGAGGTGGGCGAGGGTGTACGCGAGCGTCTCCGCGTCCTCAAAGGATGTCGCGCCGCCTTGTCCTCCCTGGAACACGTCAGCATCTCTCTTCCTTGTCTCGAGGTGGTGAACTTACAGTCGGGGGCATGCCGTGGGTGGCATCTCCAATGAGAAGCACGCGGCGGCTGGGAGAAGACCACGACTCCCGGGCGGAGAGCAGGTAGAAACTGCAAAGTCTGTCAGTATCCGTACTATTCCCGCCGCAGACTTCGTCACTCACGGCCAGAGGGTCAACGACTCAGTCGGGGTCCGGTGGCACAGCGCGCGGACGACCTCGGGCCAGCTCGAGTCGATGGGGAACCTCTCCTTGATCATCTTGGCCAGCGTCTCCTTGTCGGCGTCCAGCGCCGCCCAGTCCTCACGGGGGCGCTCCTCGACCTCAAACGTCGCAAAGTAGCTGACCTCGTCGCCGTCCGCCGACGCCGGCATAACGGCGAAGGAACCATTGCCGCCGAACAGCATGCACGGGTAGTGCATATCCGTGTCGACGTCGGGCAGGTCGCTGAGCTTGAAGGTGCCTGAGATACCGGCGAGGCCCTGGAACACGGGCTTGCTGCCGTGCGGGCGCACAAACGAGCGCACGCGGGAGTGGATGCCATCAGCGCCGATGACGAACTCGGCGGTCACGGATTCGCCGTCCTCGAACTCTACGGTCGCCGAGGTGGCCGTCTCCTCGCGGACGGCGGCGCACTTCTTTTCGTAGTGGATGGGCACGCCCAGGAGCTCGAGCTGGCGGATCAGCTCGCCGCGGAGGACGGTCCGCTTGATACGCAGGGCCGGGTAGTTGTACTCTTCGTAGCTACCGTTCAGGACCTTGGCCAGAAGACCGCCGCGGCCATTGAGGAAGGCTACGGACTCGAAGGCGAAGCCTTGGGGGCGGAGGGTGTCGTAGACGCCGATGTGGTCGAGGACGCGGAGGGCGTTGGGTGAGAGGGCAATGTTGCCGCCTGAGACAAAGTCTTTGGGCCTGGCTTCGTAGACTGCGGAGGAGATGCCGCTCTTGTGCAGGTAGAGGGCGAGAGTGAGTCCCTGGTGTAATGGTTAGTTAGTTGTTCTTTGCCAGTGGGAGGGACAGATCGGTACAGAGAGGCCACCGCCGATAATAGCGACTTGAGCCATTGCAAGAGGTGAGTTTGAAATGAAATATTAAGTCAGGTAGATGGGTGTTGTAGTCGGCGATCCTGGTGAGTAGTCTGGCTCAAGTGTTTTCCGTGATGGATCTGAGCTCTATCTAGTATCATCTCACCCTCCAAGTCGCTTAATCTTATACAAGACTCGCGGCTTCAATGAAATCGAACCTATCCGCTGCGATGCGGAATCAAATCAAGCAACGTACGATCGCTTGTCCGATACGGCTGCAGCCACCTCCGTCCTTCACGGCGATTTGGTCGTGGCGGGGGCCAGCAAAGCCGTCAGCCGGATCGGTCTCCGGTGAGAACGGAGGAGGTTGGGCGGACAGGGTGTGGCGCCTCAATGAGACGAGCACAAAGTCTTGCTGTCCAACTGCTGCTACTGCTGCCTGGAACAAGCACGAGAATCGACTCTCACTGTATAGAAACTCAAATTCGACAGTTTCTTTTCCTAGCTTTGTCTCGGGAATATCACCTCCAATGGAATGGCCGAAGAAATCACTTGGAGCGAACGAGAATCAGTTGATGGGTTGTGGCTGAGCACCGCGTAGATCATTTTTCACTCGAGCTGGCTCCGATCCCTCCATGCCTGCTATTACAGGGCAAACCTAAGCGCACCCACGTACACGATATATCCAAATGTCGCCGGCAGACCGAAGAATTTTAACGAAAAACCCTTTTATCATCCCTCAGCTCACGATGAGAACCGCGCGATTCTGGTGCCACCCCCAGCATCCTACTAGTACACGAGGGCCGCGCTCCGCACCCGCGCGCGTTGATGTAAGCGCCGTCAAAAAGCGGACGCTGTACAGCACAGCCGCACTCCGCGCCTCAAGATGATTTCGTCTTGGGAAGCCGTTCCCAGAGTGAAAGGTTCTATTCCGTTAAATGAGACTGATCACTGTCAAAATGAATCAACTTGTATTCTTGGCCGTTTTTCTTGCTTGAGGTGATGCCTTTCGGCTGACCACACATCTTGTGCGTGCAGTGAAATTGTTTCTCCCTCTTTTTCTTCTCCCGTCGGTATCTTGAACGCAATAGCTAGGCAAGTTGAGCAGCGATGAAAGAGCGCTTGCCGATCATTTACGTTGATTCACTTCCATTTTGAAGACCTGATTTCTCCACGTACCCCGGCTTGTAGTTCTACTAAGTCTTCTGACAACCCACCAAAAAACGTCCTTTTGCAGCTGAATACTTATGCCTGGAATTTGATGCCAGTGATACACATACTATTGCAAATACTAGGTACATGTGAATTTATCTTGTGAAATGGGTAGATGAACGTGTTGGAAGGTTTAGTTCGCAAAATCTCAATCGCTCCCACATAGTCGCACATATTCTATATGCAGCACTACAAAAACCACGGCAGCGGTGTCGCGGATTATGATGAGACTGTTCTTTTCCCCCCTCTTTCAAAGATAATTTGGATAACTCGGATCTACTGAGGTGCGCAGATACATGATATCGATGGACTTCCCTGGAGAACCACGTGTCCCACTTGGGCTCCAGTAAGCAACCTGGGAAACCCCCCGACAATGGCTCCACAACGCACGAATTTTGAGAAACCCATGAGTGGATCGTCTGGAGATTGATTTCATGAAGTATCTGGGGTTTAAGAAAGCAATTTTTATGCTTATGTACTTTTCACGGAAACCCTTCGTTAAGGTAATGAAACAGGAATTCTCTCAGCCTTCAGATTCATATGAGTTACTACAGATGAGGAACAAAACATGTACCTCACGCAAGTACCACTGTGGAACCAGGGTAAATCTTAGCAAAGAAAGCAATTGCCGATTGCCCAGCCTTCACGGGATTCTGAAGTCTTTGCAACTCATCTAACATTCAACAGTCAGTTCTTCATCTACTTCTCTGTGGAGAGAAAGCTGTCAAAAATTGCGCTTTGCCAATTGCGGAGCTATCACCGCATTGAGGATGGCGAGGTTGCGGTTGTTCAAGGGGAGGGTCTCCGTCCTCGCGCGTTAGCTTACGTGCATTGCAGCAAATAACTCCCAGGGTCCTTGGAATACGAGAACACTCGCAGGCAGCAGTCGCAACTCGTACAACCAGCGGACTAACAGCTCCATAATGGCTCCATTACTTATCCGATAATGATTTGCGTAGATATCTTGCCCTCGGACCGAAGGATTCGCACTCGACGAGGCACTGCCATCGGCGTAAAGACAAAGCTCCGAGACAATAACGCCGATCTCTCCCAAGTTGCAACAGTAAGCGCGGCGATGGAACCCAAAGACGCATGTGGTAACGGTAACAGTCGACACATCACTAGTTTACTCAAGGAGGTAACTGATAACGTACAAGTTCCACAAAAGAGGAAAAGCCGCACCCTTAGAGTTTAGACATCTTTGTTTCTTGTTACATCGTTTGAACGCACATATATGCAGGGGGGGTGGGGGGGAGGTGATATCATAAAAATCATGCCTTTGCAATAAACATGGACTGCACGTTGCAGTACGCCTTCAGGCCGCCGGCGCCGTACTCGTATCCAATACCGCTCTGCTTGTGACCGCCAAACGGCGCGTCGTACTGCAGCTCCAGGTGCGTGTTGATCCAGACGTTGCCCGCCTTGAGCTTCTCGGCGATCCTCTGCGCTTTTTCGAGGTCCTTTGACCAGACTGACGCGCCGAGACCCATGAGAGTGTCGTTGGCGCGGTGAATAACCTCCTTCTCCTCGCTCCACTTGAGGACGGGGAAGACGGGACCTGGGATACCCCCATGTTAGCCTCGGTGGGGACAGTGGATTTTTTTTTTCTCTTTCATTTACAGAGGGCAGAGAGGGCGGGCACTTTTGAGGGGAAAGGCGGACGATTGAGTTCCGCCCATGCATAGTTCACTCTAGGTACTTACCGAAAGGCTCCTCGACGACAATCCTCGAGTTTTCGGGCGGGTTGTCGACCATTGTGGGCGTGATGAAGTAGCCCTTGCCGTGGGACGCCGGTGCTGTAGATCCCGCGGCAATCTTGAGCTGCGTCTCCTCAATGTCCTTGAGGAGTTCCTTGACGCGCTCGAATTGCATCTGGTTTTGGACCGGGCCGAGCATCGTGCCCTCTTGTTGTCCGTCGCCCACAGGCAGGTTCTTGATGACGGTGGCCATCTCTGCGACGAGCTCGTCGTAGATGGACTCGTGGATGTAGATGCGCTTGATGGCGATGCAGACCTAAGGTTAACTGGTGTTAGGTTACCGCTTGGGCTTGGCTCATCTCATAGGAACTTTTGTCAATCAACTCCTACGTACCTGTCCGGAGTTGTACAGGGCCAGCATAGCAATCTGTAATACGTCAGCTTTGGTTTACCAAGAGTTCGACGCAGCCTGTAACCAACCTTGGGCGCGACGGCCTTGACGTCGACATCGGGAAGAACAATAGCAGCGTCGTTTCCACCACTGCGATTTCACGACTTAGCAGCCAATTCCACGTTGCCGAATTCGGGTGAGGTAGGACGTAAAACTCGACTCAAGTCGTCCACTTACAGCTCTAGAGTGACGCGCTTCAGAGTCTTACTGCAGCTCTCCATCACGCGCTTGCCGGTCGCCGTCGAGCCAGTGAAGCTGACCTTGTCGACACCCGGGTGAGAGGTCAACCAGGGGCCGAGGTGGTCGTCGCCGCTGAGGACCTGGAAGACGCCCGGCGGGAAGAACTGCTGCGCCAGCTCGACGAGCTTGAGACCGCAGTACGGTGTGAATGGGCTGTTTTGACTCGGGGATTAGTCCATGGCATGCATGGGGGGAAAATTGACGCAAAGGAGTTCAGAGCTTACGAAGGCTTCAGGATGAAGGCGTTTCCGGTGACTAGGGCGGGAGCGATCTTGCCGCAAGCTATTAATTCGTGTTAATTGAGTACATTCGCCAGACGTAAAAGGTTGGAAGTGCAATACCGAGGAGGAGGGGGACTGTGGATTGTTAGTTATCAGATCTATCGAGTAAAGTCCAGAGGCGTGTTGCAACTTACAGTTCCAGGGAACGATGCCGACAGCAACGCCCAAGGGGACATATCTCGTGAGAACGCGGCGGTCAGGGTTGTTATCGACGACCTCCTGAGGGTATGGCAAGTTGATCATTCCCTTGAAGTGCTTGATGGCCTCGCTAATCTCATAGAGTGCGAAAGGAAGCTGCGCAGCGCATCAGATGTTAGCATGACTCGTTAGAGAGTACCCACAGTCCCACGATAACGACTTACAGGCTTGCCCTGCTCCTTGGTGAGCATCAGAGCAAACTCCTCGGCATGCGCCTCGAAAGCTTCACCGAGCCTGAAGAGGGCCTTTTGGCGCTCCTCGTAGGGTGTCTCTGCCCAGCCATCCTGAGCCTTCTTCGCGGCCTGCACGGCTCTGTCGACGTCTTCGGGCGTTGAATATGGGACCTCGGGATTGGCTTCGAGGGTGGAGGGGTTCAGGCTGTTCCTCGTCTTTGTCGTCGACTCGAGCTTCCCGTCGATGATATTGTAGTATTTTGTCCAGTCCAACTTGGACGTGCCGTTCGTGGCCATGATGGGTGGAATCAGGGAGACTGTGAAGAAAACTAGATGAGACTGGGCCCTGGTCTGGCGCGGGAAGTTACGCTGCGGCCTGGTCCGTACAATGTGATGGGAGCAGAGAAAGAAAAAAGTACCAGGTCTGATTCTGGAAACTTGACTGGCACAGATGATCGGGTGAAAAGGAAACGCAGGGCGGGAAGAAGTAGAAGAGGCGGGCGCTGGATGTGGAACGTGCGAATGTGACTACTTTTGCCCTCTTGGCCTTTCTTTGCCTCCTTTCTCCTGAGCTTTCTGGGGGCAAGGAGGGGCCGGTTGGGTTGCTTACAATCGCATTGTGAGAAACAACGAACCAGTGGAGGGGCATGAGGGGAATGTGGAGAGTGACCGGGGGTGGGTTACCAGGATGCCATGTCCTAGACCCAGGGTTGTCGTCCGGAACTCCATTTTCGATGTCATGATAGTCGTTGACATGGACTGCTCGCAGAAATGGAGTGTGGCCCCGCGGCAGGCTGAGGGGTGCGGGTACACGAGGATAACCCATAGCTATGTGGGGTAGTTCGCCGGCCAAGGCCCTACCATGGTAGTTTGGCATGGCTCTTGTGGTTCAAGTCCTCAATTTCCTCTGTCCGCATTGGAGTCGGATGTCGTTGGACGGGAATGGTTCTGTTCCATTGTGTGTCTCGGTCAGGTTCTCAACTGCCACCCAACCCGCAACCCGCCCGGCAGTACCATCGGAATCGACAACTCAGCCAAGCCAAGCTGCGACGGAGGCAAGTGTTGAAACGCGGATGAGTTGATCGGCTTAAAGGAGACGGGTACGTACCTTTAAATAAGCCGGCCTTAGTGTACACATATATTCTTAGTAAAGTTGTGTTGGCGCTTGTTTACCGTTGCTGTCAAAGCTGACGCAGACTCTGCTTCTTGCTGCGGGTTGCCCGCACTATGGATGACGAAAGGAAGGGTGCACGAAAGTTGGAGACACAGACAACAGACGATTGAAGTCGGCAACGTGCCGCCTTCTCTCCACCCCTCCTTGCGCGTTTGACACCTGTACTACACCTTTTTTTTCGTTGCAGAAGTCTGACCTTGAGTCGATCAAGTTTTCCAGCTGGGGGGGGGAGACGAGGGTCTGACTCGACCACGAGCTGCGCCGTGCTGCCGTCCCCCCCTTAGCTTGCCTCGCGCTGCGTTTGAAGATTCGCTGCAAGGTTGGTCATGCAGACAAGACTCAAGGTCGAGTCAACGTTTTCCGCAGCTAATGGTTGGCTAGCTTGCTCCAAGAACTGTCCCCGCCGGCTCGGCGCCGGCATGAGATGCATGGAACAGGACAAGACTCTATTGCCTCGTGCCCATGGCTTCGGCAATTGTTGCGGACTGTGGCAGGTTAACCAACCAGAGCCGGTTCCCGATGGTCTGGATCGCATTCACAAAGCTAAGGCAAGCCGGCCGGCCGGCCGACCAGCTACGAAGGGGTGAGGAGAGAGAGAGAGATAGGGTGGGGAGGGAGAGGGAGAGGGGAAGGGTTCGGTCCACTTGATCCAGCAAGCTCGGGTTCGTTTCTGTTCGCTCCGAGGGCGCGCGCGCGCGCGCGCACCCGGCCCCGTTGAAGAATATAACGACATGCATTCCCTCTCAAAGCCTAGCAATTCCGTGGGCACAGAAAACATCGATGACTGAATAGCGATTTTATGGCGACTACCAAGGGCGGCGAAAGCACTCCCAACCGTGCGGTTGTGTACACGGAGCCCGGCACCACCCAGACGGAGGTCGTGGAATTACCGATCCCGGAGCCTGGTCCCGGAGAGGTTTTGGTTCGGCTGTGAGCTGGCACCTTTTTTCCCATCTCATAAGCCTACATTGCTGATCAGTGTACATTACTCATACAGACAATACTCTGGCGTTTGTCACACTGATTACGGCTTTTGCATGAATGCCTTCTCATCGGTCCCATTTCCCACACCGAAAGGTAAGTCTCTTCAGATCCAAACTATCCCTTTATGGAGCCAGGATCTAATCATACAATACTGCAGGTCAAGTTGGGGGCCATGAGGGTACGTCAAATTTCCATTTCGACTTACGAGTTCGACATCACGGAGGGGCAAACACACTTCTCATTGACACATTACTAACACGCTTCCTAGGAGTTGGTGAAGTTGTTGCTGTTGGCACAGGTGTCATATCACCAGCAATCGGCGACAGGGTTGGCATCAAATATGCAGCGGACGCTTGTCTAAACTGCGGTGAGGTCACAATCATTGGACATGGACTCACCCCACTAACGCCACATGTCAGATCGATGTCTCCAAGGCGGCGAATCATCATGTGCGCAGGTAAAACTCTCTGGCTACTTCACCCCTGGCACATTTCAGCAATACTGTATATCAACGGCACGATATGTCACCCCGGTCCCCGCAGGCCTCGGTTCCGCCGAAGCTGCGCCCCTCATGTGCGGCGGTCTCAGCGTCTACACGGCCCTCAAGCGCGCCGACGCCCGCCACGGCGACTGGGTGGTCATCGTGGGAGGCGGCGGGGGTCTCGGTCACCTCGCCATCCAGTACGCCCGCGCGATTGGGTGCCGTATCTTGGCTATGGACCTCGGCGCCAAGGAGAAATTCTGTCGCGACCTCGGGGCGACGGAGTTTGTCGATTTCACGGCCTACCCGAACGATCAAGACCTGACAGCGGCGATCAAGACCATCACGGGTGGAGGTGCGAAAATCGTGCTCGTGTGCTCTTCTAACAAGAAGGCCTATGTCCAATCTCAAAGTTGGCTGGGTTTCCGGGGCAAGATGGCCTGCCTGGGTGTTCCCGAGCACAGCAGCCCGGCCGTTGGGGATGTCGAGCCCATGCTCGCTAACGAGTTGACTATTTTTGGTAGGTTGAGTTGACTCTGTGATGGCATTCTGCTGCTTTATGTGGTGATTTTTTTTTTTTTTTTAAGGCTTGGATGCGGAAGCTTATCCGAATACATTGCAGGTGTCAAGACTGGAAATAGACTCGAAGCCAAGGAGTGTCTGGAGCTCGCAGCGCGAGGCAACATCAAAACTCAGGTCCAAATTCGGCGGATGAGAAGCTTGACAAAGGTATTTCCACCCGTCTCATAGTGGTTTACTTGGTCATTACCATTAAGTGTCATGGCGGCATCTAACAGAGCAACTCATAGATATTCACCGACATGGAGTCGGGGGCAATTCAGGGGCGTGTAGTGCTTGATTTGAACTAGAATCACAGTATATACATGACAAAATTTCATCATATTCACTCTACTTCTCATGTTCACAGGATGTTCACAACATACTCTTAGTCTACTCTTGTCCTTGAAACCGCTGGGATGAAACAGCATGCGTTGTGGATTCATCATGCTCAATTCAAGATTCGCAAATTGGAACTGAAGATTTGGAAACCTGAGACGACCCTTGATGCCTGTTAGGAGATGATGAGAGTGAGACTGAGAGGTCGCCGAACATTTCTTAGCCTAGCCCGATGATCGCCACGCGAGAGTGACACGAGTGCCGATTCAGCCCGCTACAAGCCGGGGTAATTGTTGAAGTGCCCGAATTGCTGGACAACTAGACGAGCTAGACGATAGAGTTCAAATAAACTGTTGGGCTGTGCTGGCAGTTCGGCTCATGGTGTCTGCAACCCGCGTGCCCGAGTCGAAGGTCACGCGGCCCCAGACCACCTCTCGCGCTACCCCATTTTGATCCGCCGGGTTAATTAGACCCGTTGCGGGGTTAAATGGGAGAAAACTTAAAAGAGAACGCCATCGAGATCTTTCCCCAGACTTTAGACTTCGAGATCTAGAACGGGGAGGCAACTGGTGGTTGTCTCGCTGGGAAAACCGGGGGAGGGGAGGGGGGGCTTCCTTTTTTCTGACAGCTCTTCCCCAGACTCCACCGACACGCGGCACGGCCCCGCGCTGGAGAAAACGGGAAAAACAACCCCCCGTGATTCTATTCTGGATCTGTCGAGTCAGAAACCGTTGAATATTCTGAGTCGGCTTCTTGCAAGACAGCAGACGGGTAGTCGCATTCTGCAACAAGCCAGTGAGACCTCAAAGGGCCCTGTTCCAGATCCCCACAGCCTCGTCATAGCGCGTCGGATTCGGCCGCGGGTTGGGCGTAATCAGATCAGCTGAGTTATCAGGTCGTTGTGAATGGTCAACGCTGGTAGTATATGCAGCAAGCGTCCCGAAAGGGTACAGTAGATTTTCTGACTCGAAGGTACGTTGAGCTGTTGGTTCAAAGTTGCGTTAGGCTGTTGGTTTCTTCATCAGGGTTGTTTGTTATTGGGTTTTCTGACACGTCGTGTTGTCTTCCGCGTAACGCCAAGTCGGTTGGTTTGGTGGAGAGCAGCGGTTCGGTTCTGCCGCAGTGATTTCTCCACGCGCCTCGCTCGATTCGCCGAGGAGTTGCGTTCGAATTCGTTCTGATAGTAGCTGCCCAGCATACTAAGGCAGCCCCATTCTCGCCAAAAAAAAGAAAAAGTCCCTCTTCTTTCTCATTTCTGCTGTGGTGTACGAGCGGGGCCAGCACGAAATTGGCATGACGAACACAGAGAAATAACAATGACCGACCTTCAGATCCTTGAGGCGCACTGTCTGTTCTTCGTGCTGGGTATCCAACTCCACGTCTTTGTTTTCCGTAAAGGTGAATGGGACACTGCTACCACCAGACTATTCAGGAACTTCACATTGGGCATTGGACTGCTTACCGCAGCCCTCGTTCGGCTGGCTCCAGAGACCTTCCCAACCAACGCTGCTGCGCTCAAGACAGCCGGCTCCCTTACGGTCGCACTCATTGTTGGAATCTACAGCAGCTTGCTCGTGTACCGTGTGGCATTCCACAGGCTCAACTCATTCAAGGGGCCGTTCCTGGCGAGGCTGTCAAACTTGTGGATCACGTCGCGAGCGGTCAGGGAGCTGCACATGTACACTGAAGTTCAGCAACTTCATAAACAGTATGGCGACATTGTGAGAATCGGTAAAGAACTCTGATTAATCTTATCATCGGAACCGGGAATGCTGACATCAATGACTCGTTTTAGGTCCCACTGAGTTGTCTATCAACAACGCAAAGGCTGTTCCTCTAGTCCACTCCAATCGCTCACCGTGCACCAAAGGCCCGTGGTATGGAGTACTGCATCCCATGTACTCGTTGCAGCTCGTCCGCGATAAGCAAGAGCACGCTCAGAGGCGCAAGAGTTGGGATCGAGGCTTCAGCTCGAAAGGTAGTCAACTACTAACTCACTTCTCAGAGACAATTTGGGGTTATGGAACTAACAAGACATACTAGCGCTGAGAGACTACGAGTTCCGGGTTGCCGATTACACCAATCAGCTTCTTGCAAACATTGACAAGAACAAAGGAAAGCGGTTCAACATTTCAGATTGGTTCAACTTTTACAGCTTCGACGTTATGGGAGACCTGGCCTTTGGCAAGTCCTTTGGAATGCTCAAGGAGGGCATCAAGCACTACTTTATGACTTCCTTGCATCAGGATATGCAAGCTATTGGCATGTTCAGCCATATGCTCTGGCTCTTTCCAATTTTCAAGAACACGCCAATCTTGAATGAGAACAATAAGCGGTTCTGGAAATTTGTCACGTCTCAGGTGGACGAGAGAATCAAGGTGCGTTGTGCCATCAAGTCGGGTCCAGGGATATGCGTGCTAATCATCATGTCAAGAACCCCCCTGACCGCCCAGACGTGTTCTCGTGGATATTGGAAGAGTACCAGTCCATCAAGAAGCCGACTTGGCAAGATACCCTAAACCTATACGGAGATGCCTACCTTATCATCGTCGCAGGAAGGTAAATGTCTCGCCTCCACTTTGATATTCAGTTTGCTGGGGCTCAACTCAGCTGACATTGTGTGCGAACTCGTCAAGTGATACGACCGCTGCATCCCTTACTTGTCTCTTCTTCGAGCTAGCCCAGAAACCGGATGTCTACCGGCGTCTAAGGGAGGAGATCGACGACTATTTTTCACAAAATGCGGAGCCTGAACACTCCGCATTGTCAAAGCTCCCGTACCTGCAGGCGTGCATCGACGAGACGTTGAGGCTTCACCCTCCCGTTCCGTCGGGTGTGCAGCGCATGACGCCGCCCCAGGGCATGGACATTGACGGGACGTTTATTCCGGGAGACACGATTATCCAGGTGCCTACGCACACCATGTTCAGAGGCAAGTCCCAGCGTGATCCTTCTTTTCTTCCCTTCTTTTTGTCTCGGCTGATGGAGTGCGTCTGGTACAACATGTCGCATGCTGACCGTGGCGAAAAAAAAATAGACGAGCGCCTGTTTCCGCAACCCAATGACTTCATTCCCGAGCGATGGACCACCCGGTCCGATCTGGCCAAAGATCCGGCGGCATTTGTTCCCTTTGGTACCGGTAAGCACTTAAAAACGCATTCTCTTTTGGCCGATTGGTGCGACGTGAGAGCTGACGACAAGGATGAATCATCAAGGCAAGTACTCGTGTGTCGGAAAGCAGCTGGGCTTGATGGAGGTCCGTTACTGCGCCAGCCGCATCATTAGCCGATATGATGTCGCATTCGCCCCAGGGCAAGAGGCAAAAGCGTTTATCGAAGGCAAAAAGGATGGGTTTACATTGTCATTGCCAGAGTTGGAAGTGATTTTCAAATCGAGGGAGGAGGGAAAAGTCACAGCCTAGGAAGAAAAAAAGAGGCGGAGAGAGATGACGATTGGAAGTGACACGAGACTGCTGAGGCTGGAATGTCTTATCAGCTATGTTTAATATGTGGGCGAGGGATCCGAGGTATCCAGTGACATATCGCAATTTGACCATCAGCGTTGCAAAGCCAACATAACCCACTTTACGCATTGACAACTCGGAGAATTGAGAATCAATACTGGATAGGGCACACGGCCTGGTGTGGCTAGACGAGCTGAAGGGTTTGCAGGGGACGGTAAGGCTTTAGCAGATTTCTGGTCAACGTTGAGGCGACTAGATGGACCATCTGAACGCGGATCCCGCGGAATGTCAAAGCAGTACTAATTAGCCCCCGTTGGAACTTGGAAAGCTTCCAGTCTCTAGCACAGTTGTCGAGTCTGCAACTGAGACACTCTAGGACCAATGCGACAGCGTGGAGAGCACTGGCTCGAATTCTGCAGCCGCTGATTTGTCGCTTCTATGGCTAGTTGCGTGCGGAGCCCTGGCGTCCGAACTCTATCAGATCCACGCGAAGCCACCGATGGCAGAGGTTAAGCCCAATGTCACATAGGTAGACACGTAGGATTCCCAGCTCAGCTAGACAAGTCTACACACTACCTGCCATCGCGGAACCCCTGTTCCCCCGGGAGTACTCCAGCTAGACCAGGGCAAGCGAAGGCAAGGAGACAGCTCCTGTCAGGCAGGTCAAGCAATTGTTCATGGCCAGTCCAGCACGGCAAGGGTGGCTGCAATTTACCCCACATTATTTCGATCTTTCTTCTCGATTTCTCTTTCACCCCCCTCTTCCCTCCTTGCCACACCAGTGCACTCTCTACATGTACACATACTGCGAAACTCCCCATCTGCATGTTTTGTGCGACTCATGGTGGCCCGGGATGCCTGGCTAACCCAGTCTCTGCTTGCTTGTCTATCTGGATACAGGATTGGTTGATGAACCCTCAAGGCGTAAGGTTCCGTTTGTCTTTTTCAACCCCCGGTGCCCTTTTCTCCCCCCATTAGTTTTGATGCCCACCCGATCCACTTCTGCGCATCTGCCGTCAACTTTCTTCGACACTACCCGTGCTCGGGCTAATCCATATCTCTCTTTTCTGTGACAAAACCAAACTTTCCCATCATCCGCTTGCGAAAGATAGTCCCAGACCAAGGGACCAAGCGAGGAGAAGGCACAAACACTTGTGCTCCGCCCCCTCAAGTGCGGACGCGCTGTTATAAAACTCTTTTCTGCCCACAATCTCCTTGCAGACTGGGAAGAAAGAGCTATGGCGTCCCATGGGCTAGACGATGATGCCCCCACACCAGCAGCATCTGGGGGAGGAGGAGGAGGAGGTCCATCAGCCAAGGTCCCCTCCGAGAAGGAGCTCGCCCGCAAAATCCGGAAGCGCGAGCTCGACCGACGAGCCCAGAGGCAGGCTCGCGAGCGCACCCGCAACCGCATCGCCGAGCTCGAGGCCCAAGTCAAGGAGCTCCGAAAGGATGACTCGACGAGGCTGTCGGCCGCCATGGAGCAGCTAGCCGCCGTCACCCGCGAGCGGGACGGCCTGTTCGATACCTTCAAGTCCATCGAGCAGACGATGCGTGACCGTGTGCTGCCAAGCCGCCCGGCCCCGGCAGCGACGCGGCAACGCTCTCCTACTCCTCCTACCCTCTTGACAACATCAACATCCCTGCCGCCAGCAGCAGCAGCAGCAGCTTCTCGGAATGTGACGATGCTGACGGAGCTCTCGGCGCCATCGTACACAGCACCCATGGGCCTGTTGTCCGACACCCCGGCCGCCCTGGAGGTCCACGGTTTCCACGGTAGAGTCGATGGTGCCGCTGGGGGTGTCGTCGTCGGCAGGGTGCCGAGCGGGTTTCCGGCGTCGAGCGTACACGCGCCCAGCATCCACGCATCCAGCTCCACGTCGGACAGCCAGGACTTTATCGAAGACGAGGTCAACGACGGGGACGATGTACCAGACGATCCCAATCTCATCGTGCCGCCGCCCGAAGCGCCCTGCGACTGCGTCACCGCCAGGACGCCGGCGGGACCAGCGCCTCCGAGGGTGAATGTGTGGCGGGCTGTCAACCAGATCTTGGCGAAGCGGTGTCACATATCAAAGGAAGCTCACATAGCCGAGGACGCCAACGACGAGGACATACCCGTGCGGGTATTGCTGGAGGGGTGGGACGCCGTCGCGACGTCGCGACCGCTGTCCAAGTTGTGGAGGAAGCTCCGGAGGGTCGACGAGTTGTGCTTTCAGACCTGTCCTCCGACTGAACGACTGGCGATCCTCCGGACGATGCACCTGCTGCTGCAGTATCACTCCGATCCCACTCCAGAACGCTACGTCAAGCTGCCCACTTGGTACCTCAAGAGGTTTGTCAACCAACCGGGTTGGACGTATTTTGGTGGTGGATGTTTTACTAACTTGGGTTGCAGACCCTCGCAGGCGATGCCTCACTCTTATGCCATTGACTTCTTTGTCTGGTAAATCATCACATGTCTTCATCCCCTTGCTGTCTACAGCCCAGACGCTAACAGGCATTCTAGGCCCGGCGTTCGAGAACGTTTTGTGTTTGGACAACATCACTACTGCAACAACCAGTTCTGGGAGCTCTTCAGCACCAACTTTCACCTCCTCTGGCCCTTTGAGTTCCGCGACGCGTACAAGAAGAGCGTGATCACGGGCCAGTACCAAATGTCGCCCATGTTTGAGCAGAGGATATCGGACATCAACGCCTGGACCATGGGCATGGACTTCTTCAACCAATTTCCTGAGCTCATCGCCGACATGCCGGCCTTCAACTCCGTCGCCCAGACCCTCACGCCGGCCGTCACGTCCCCTCCCCCGACCCACCACCAAGCGCTGCCTCGGCAGGCTTCCCTGTCCCAGCTGAAGGAACGCGACGAGCGTCTGCTGCTCGAGCACCAGGCTTCGGCGGCGGCGGAGGGGCACCAGCCACACCAGCAGCAGGCCAACCAGGACGGCATGGATTGTTCGCAGGCTATGCAGGTCTACCAGCCGAGCATCTACAGCATGGCGCCTCCGGGGTTCATGGACGAGTTCATCCCGCAAGGCTACGATGCGCACGGCCCTGCCGGAACGTACGGCTCGATGCCTGGCTACTTTTGATCGCCAGATCAGCAGCAGAAGGGGTTCCTCAACTGGATGATATGCCGATTCTTTGTCGACATGGTCTATCGACAGCTCACGCGTGACGACATGGGCATGACCCCTGAGCAAATTGACTAATGTTAAAAATACATGCGGCTGAAGGATGCACAGCATCGATGAGCTAGCTGCACATCATGGTCATTGCTTTGCTGCCGTGACATACATTTCAGGAACGCGTCCCGCCGTCGCATTCCACGTGAGGTTCGGCGATCCTGGCCTGTCGGCAAGCAAAGTTTCTGGCTGCAGCAAGCAAGCATCCAAGACCACGACTAATCAGCGCCCAAAATGGGGCCCGAGGCCGAAGCCCTGCACCACAGACCCCCCCAAAGGGACGCGCCGAGATGGCCGTTCGCAGGGGCCGGCCCGAACGAGGGATAATTAGATACGACGGAGTAATACGCGATGGAGTACGGAGCGTGTGTCGTTGACGTGGCATATAAATGAGTAAATCGATGGAGACCATATCCCGCTCAGAACACAGGTTGAAAAGACTCCCGCAACTGGAGAAATCGAGGCTGTGTGCTATAAAGGGAACAAAATTTATGAATCATGAATTTGGAACTAGGCGCTTTCGAGCACTCATCCAGAGCGAGTTGGCAGCTTGCCAGTGTTGTCACGTTTGCAACGTGTTCGTCGAGGCAAATTGCCTCGTGTATTAAGATGAACTAGTATATTAACATTGTAAAATTGATGACCTCGTACACTGATGATGGAAACTTGATTTTCTCATTCATGCTGCGAACACATTCACGCTTGAAATCATTTCCATACGTACTTCTCATGGCTATGCATTGAGAGGACCGCTGGAGTACGTAACAATCTGCTTTCAACAAAAGATTGGTGCAAAGTCCCAACAACATTCCACCAACTACTCAAGCAAATAATGTCTTTGGCCGCTCCAAAAGCTCGCCATCCAAGAAAATGTCCACCTTTTCATTGTAGAAGCACAGCAGACCCGCTATCCCCGCGCTCTCATGCGTCGGAAGCCTGTAATACCAGACCAAGTTGCTGTGCTCTTTGCCGTCCACTACGACGTTGTAATACTCGGCATCACCCTTGTACGGGCATTTTGTGGTCAGATTGCTTTTTCGCAGCGCTGCCTGATCAACAGACGCCAAGGGGAGGTAATATCGTGTAGGCAGACCTGTTTCCAGCAAATGAACAGCAAATTCAGTCTTGGCGACGGTCTTCCCAGCGACCTTGACCTCGATTGGTCGCAGGGAAGGGAGGATCTCGATGCGCTTGAAGGGATCCTTGGGGTGGACATAGATGGGCGTCTCCTCCTCCATCCATTGATCTGGCGTATTTTGTGGCTTTGTGTCAGTTGCAAAAGTACATGACGGAAATTCCAAAACTGCCGACGTGGCTGAGACATACCCATACTACCAAACTCGAGCCTTATCAGACCGTTTAGGACACCGCTGATCTTTTCATTATCCGAAAATCGCAAGGCCCGATCTGTGATGAGGTCGCCTTCTCCATTCTGGCCCGGTACCGTGACTTCAACGACAGCCGCCGCGGCGTGGGATGCATCGCCCGTGAACTGGATGTCTTCCTTGTCCCTCCAGCGGCAGTTCCGCAGCTCTGAGATGGGGACATAGTACTGCGGATAGGCAACGTGTTCCCACACATGGACTGCTTTAGTGGTATCAACGACGCATGTGCTGTTTAGGATGACTCGGACTCGACGGGTGGTCAATTGGGTCCTGTGAGGACCGCTCGCGAGAAGATGTCTCGCAAGCTCAGGGAGACTAAGGAGGTGGGCGTTGGTTTAGCTTGCAATGACTACATTGGTGATTCGCCTGCCCTTGACCTATGGTGTCGAGACCTCCGTCATGGTGTTCAAGGGGGGCAACATTTGTGATGGAATGGGCTGCATTACCGCCGCGGCGCCGCCATCAAGAGTGACTTACTCGGCTCGGAATTGACCAGGTTTGGACATTTTATCCGCGCAGTTTCGGGACTTTCTACCAGTGCACTGATTGAACTGGGCTGAGAGAAAATATAATCGAGCAAATAAATGCTTAACTTTGGCAGGACGAGCTATGAGAGAGACGTTTTGTCTTCCCCTGTGTACACGAACCCCGCGCCTTCCGCCCCCTCCATTGTGACGTATGCTATTTTACCTAAGCATTTCTCGGCTCACGCACCCGGACAAAGAGGCCGGTGCGCTCCGTCAACTGAGGCCCCACACCTCCGGGAGTTGACCTTGCGTGCCTGTCACTCCCACAAGTTACTGGTAGTGTGTTTCTCGATCCATGGACTTTCTAGAGTCTTTCAGATTGGCCTGTTCTGATTCCCGATTCCCTGCATCATGCAACTGTCTCGGTCAGCCCGACTGCGACGTTTGAATTGCCGCTAATAACCATTCCCTCAGCAAATTGGCACGGCGTATGGAGAGGCAGTAGCCAGGCGTAATAATGAACCGTCTAGATAATCTACCCGGGCATTGCCGACTTTCCGGAAGTCTAGACCGTTCCTTGAGCCTTGGTGGCTGAGACATACAGACGACATGGTTGCAACGGTTGAGAATGCATGTGTGTTTGCGGGCAGATCCCAAGGGGGGGGGGGTTGCGATACGGGTTCCATTGAGCTGGTGCCACAAGCCATTTTCAGCCTTATTTTTGTGGTTTCGTACACCGCAATTACCGCCTCCCCTTGTCACTCAATTTTTGGCAAACACGGCCGATTTGAACGCAGCATCGTGGCACCCCTTTCTCGGCCGGGGTTATCGACCCGACCAGCCCCGCCGAGTGGGGCACCGACAATTCGGCCGTGAACACACAACCTTGCCCCGCTGCCCCGATTTCCGAATGGTGCGAATTTGGTGACGGTCAAGATCTATCATCCAGGTCGATTCATGATCTTGTTACGCTAGAATGCTCGCAACATGTGTTTGCAGGGGCGTAAAAAAGTATGGATCATTCATCATGAAGGCATTGCATTGCCTACGACTTCGACTCCAGCGCGACCCATCATACCAGCCAATCCGACAAGACAGGGACCGATTCTCACAAACTACTCGGTATGGATCATCTGATAAAGGTGCAATTTGAACTTGCGCAGCGAGAAGAACAGAGAAAAGGTCCATCCCTCCATTGATTAGTCCCTGTTCGCAATCCCCGGGTCTGAATGGATTACCTCTCGAATTCTAGGCGTGCAAAGCTTGTCAACGAAAAGTTTGTAAATCGAATGTCGGACAGGTCTGATGCGCCAGGGGACTTAACTTCGGCAAGCATGTTGACTTCGTTCGCAACGGCCTCGACGATGGCTTCGTTTTTGAGTCAGAACCTCCAATTATTCTTTGCCACAAAGCCTAGACACGTTTCATTCAAGAAATGTATGATATTATGCTTGTGGGTAGCCTTATCGATGATGATGTGCGTTTTGTGGTCGTTCCAAAGATCGTCCAAATTGACTTTTTTTTTGCCAGCTTCATCGCATTCCTAGATCCGGATCCGTCGTGCGAGAAGATGATGATACCAGAAGCGCCTGCGCCGATCTTGGTGACCATGTTCTTTGCTGGAGTTTTGGATTGTCTAGGAGCATCAGGCGCTTGAAATGAACCGAGGTATGATCCTTGCCGACTTCTATTTCACTTTTGTTCTATTCGATCGAATTTGATGGTTCGATTGAAAATTGAATGGCGATGAAAGATTGAGTGAAAGAGGCTTCCAAAGTCTACCTGTGCCCAGTTCTTGACTATCTAGATGGTTGAGATTTAGTCTTCTCATTTCCTCAGTTCCATTATTGTCTTCATCGCTGTCCGCCACCAAGAACCTTACTGGTACGAATATGCAGGAAAATACAGATACCAGGGCTGGCAGAAAGATTGGGGTTAGATAAGTAGCGAGAGCTAGCAACCTGTTTTGATTACCTAGGTCAGGTCTTGAGAAACCTTCCCTTCCCAGCACGGGAGTGGTCAACCCTCAAGAAGCAACTGACGATGCCGTGGATACAACCGGGTTTCTGACGACCAGGTTTATAATCGTATTGCTTCAAGTATTGAAGATTTTCAAGTATTCGAGGCCCTTGAAGAAGCCTTCTAGATTGGAAGGAGCCATAGGCGGATTCATTACGGCATTCCCCAACGACTCTGGTGGCCATTGCGAGCTTCGATTCGAGGGAAGCCACTGAGCAATCTCAAATCGGCAACGCCGACGTCCAGCACGGTATTCTCACCACTTTCAAAAAAAAGAGGAGCCACGGGCCACAACAGCAGTGCGCATCGGCAGACCATAAAACCAAATGATAACAGTACTGGTACAACTACACCCTCGCCCACAATTAGTGGCCTAATCTTCTCGGTAAGTCCACAAAGAGTTTAGAGCCGGGAAAGGGCTTTTTACATCATGGCTCCATCATCCAGTTGCACTATAATGACCTTGCTTCTGCGAAACTCAAAATAGAGTAGAATGGGGCAGTCCTAGTATGAGGCCGTGCTGGGCCGCAAAGGCCGCATCCCTGGCAACTTCATTGTCAGTCCGTGTAACTCCCCGACGAACGACTGTTCGAAGTCCCAGTTTTCTTTGGCCTTTGTTTGGGGGCCTTCCGGATTCGCTCCAGCTTCATTTGAGCGGCCCCTGTGAGATGCCTATCTTGGGTTTTTCTTTTATCTCATTGCTTCTGTGAAGAGCTATGAAGGATTTACTGCCTCTTATCTCTTCTCAAGATCGCTCATTATAGACTCAGACTCGTTCCGAACGGAGTGTCGTTTCGCGGCACACAAATAGCTGCCAGTATGGAGTAGTCCGGATTGTTGCAATGAGGCGCCCGCAAAATTTGTGGCTAGCCTAACTAGTGCAAGCCTCAATGCTACCTCGCCCCTCTAACTGCCAGACTGGTGGCCATGCCTAATTTCGGCAATTACCTTGAATGGAGCCCAAATCCTGCGAACCTCGGCTGAAAGCGTTCTCAGTAGTAGTTGTATGTGTTTTGAGAGACCGACGTTGGGCTTTCTTGTCAAGACCTTTGGCCGACATCATCTGACCACATACGTCCGAGCCCGCTAACGGTTCATCTAGTCTCTCGTATAAGCTCGGATGACAATAGTGAAATGCGACATGACGGACGTTTAAGGCTAGCAACGGTCTTCCATTTCTCTCCGAATACCTACGTTAATTCAACACTACCCCTGTACTGATGCGGCAGTCGATGCGGGATGATCCTACTACATGGCCCTGTGTAGACGTGAATTGTGGGTATGTTCTCCAGTCCCAGGTGGAAAAAGCTTCCTAATCTGTGAAAGTAGACGTCCTTGCAGATGCCAAATGCCAAGTTTCAGCTCTCAAGAGATTAATCAAAATCGACGTCCTTAGTTGAAGATCCGAGGCATGCCCTCGACAAGCCCGCCCCATCTCTCTGTGTGTATATATATATATATATATATATATATGTGTGTGTGAATACACATACTCCGAACTGCAGTCCTTTCTCACCGTGAAATAAGTGTTTACATCTATCCCATCACGAAGTCATTCGTTCAAACTTCATCCCAACGCAGGGAAACTTTCTTCAATATGTTCTGGTCACTCGCTACCCATCGGAAGGCACTTCTCCTCGCCTTGGTCGCTGTGCAGCCCGTATCCTTTGTCCAAGGGCTCCCTGCATCAGCCGCCGACGCTTTCACGACTGGCTTGAAGCGAACAGCTCTAGACCACCTCGAGCTCGAAGAAAGACAAGACATCCCCGAGGCCCTGGCCAAGTTCCCTTCAGGGCCGTTGAATCTGTTTCTCAGACTCATCAGTACCCTGCCAGCGGGTGCGGCAGCACTTGATGCAGCCGGAACGGTCCTGACCCCCCTTCAACAGGGCTTAGCGGATGCCGTTGACATTGACACGACGGAGGACGATCTGTCGCAAAACGTTGCGTGCACCGACATCACCGTCATATTTGCTCGTGGCACGACGGAGCCCGGAAACGTCGGACTGGTGACAGGTCCGCCCTTTTTCGACGCCCTCAACCAGCAACGGGGGTCCAAGTCCGTGGCGGTTCAGGGTGTCGAGTACCCCGCGACATTTGCTGGGTTCAACAAGAACGGCACAGACGGTGTGCCGAGCATGTGAGTATTTTCCAGATAGAGGGCTGGACCCTTCTCACGTCCCCAACAGGCCGAGGGGTATAGCCAAGGAGCCAACGCTTACACCGGGCCTCTCAGGACAAAATTCATCAACGAAGCGGCCACCAATTGCCCCAACACCAAAATCGTAGTGTCTGGGTACTCTCAGGGTGCTCTGGTAGTCCGTAACACCGTCAAGTCTCTTCCGGCGGCTACCTTGGCCAAGGTGAACTCTGTTCTGACCTTTGGAGACCCTGGGAACCCGGGCGCCATCACCGGGGCTGAAGGCAAGGCCAAAATTATTTGTCACGATAATGATGCTGTTTGTAGCGGGGGCTTCATCACCGTCGATCATTTGACGTATGCTGAGGATGCGGACGCTGCTGCTCAGTTTGTCTTGCAGAAAGCGAACGGTACGTTATAGACCAACGTGTTGAATTTTTCAAAGTATGCTAATTATGCTATTTGCTTCCAGCCTAACTTTGCAGTCACTAATGTTCAATATGGCTGTTTGATGGACCAGACACGCTCAAAAAAGAGAGAATGGCGCGCTACATGTACTCATGGCGGTTGCTATTCTCGATGCCGTCTGGGGTGAATCCATGTAAGACGAAGGCGCGGCTATGACAGACAGTACATGTCTTTTACGTGCTAGTTATTTCGACCCGTGCTACTTACAATTCGATGAGTTCGAGCCAAGACCATGCTACTAAAGATGATTATGGGATTGACTCAAATGCCATTGTGACACCGAATCGTTGTAATAATCCTCATAAGAACAAGCCTAAATTGGGCCTCGCCAACCAAAAGCCTGTCATGACATCTATTAGCCTTCCGTACGAGTCAACCTTGAACCCACTGAGGACGGGATGGGATACCGACGTCTAATAGAATCTCCTAAACGGGACGCGATCGTGAAAAAGGACGGGATGCCCCCCGCACTAAACGGCTTGTCAGCGGGTCTCGAACCATCGGGGGCCCCGCGATGGTCCAATTGGAGACCATTTGCGACAAGGACAGGCGATGACGCGATCGCGCGGCGCAAATCCGCCATCACAACCCGTCACTCTGCACGCGTTTTGATATGGCGAGATTTTCTCAACTACTATGGCCCGGCGATTAGTTCGCGGTAATGCATCCTTCAATGGTCCCGATCCAACGGACTGGGTCCAGTTCCTTCGTTGCTCAAAACGTTTTTCATTTCTTCATGCCTCAAACATTGGTCATTCAACCAACCTGCGATCTGAATCTCGAATCCCAAACGAGAGAGGGGTGACTGATAAGAGACTGAGACTGGACTGGACCAGCCGACAGCTGATCGGATCTTGGCAGCGTTCATCAACTTGATCATTCCTTTCGCCCCTCGCATTCCGATTCCACCATCCTGCAAACAAAACACCTCCTTCACAATGTCACGGTATCGAGCCTACGACAAGGATGGAGATGACGTCCCCGTCATCCAAGACGCGCGTGTCGGCGGCGCAGGCTACGCCGACGACTCTCCCCCAGCCGACGCCGACTTCGCAGCCATTGATCCGCAAAGCGGCGTCAAGCGAGGTCTCAAGACACGGCATCTGAGCATGATGGCCCTGGCGGGCATCATCGGGCCGGGCCTCCTGATCGGCGCCGGCGGTGCCCTCTCCAACGGCGGACCGGCCGCCCTACTCATCGGGTTCGGCGTCATCGGCATCATCGCCTTTAGCATCATGCAAAGCCTGGGCGAGCTGACCACGTTGTACCCGAGCGGTGGAGCCTTCACCGGGCTGGCGGATCGTTTTGTCGACAAGGCTTTTGGCGTCGCTCTGGGCTGGAATTATTACATTATCTGGATGTGTGTTTTGGCAAACGAGTATAATGTGCTGTCGAGCATTTTCGTCTTTTGGAGCGACAAAGTGCCCTTGTGGGGTTACTTTTTGATCTTTTGGGTATGTGCCACATTTGAACATACTTACTTCTTACTCAGGTACTAAATATTTGGGTGATGCCCTTCTAGACGCTGTTCCTCGGGTTCCAATTACTGGGAGTTGAGGCATTTGGAGAAGCCGAGTTCTGGTTGGCTTTATTGAAGCTGATTGGCTTGGTCGCCTATTTTCTCTTCTCGATCATGTAAGTCGTCACTATCAACATCATCTACTCCCAACTCCAAAAAACTCGAAGAAAAAAACTAACTCAACGACACAGATACGCCGCCGGCGGAATCCCAGGCCAAGAAGCCCTCGGCTTCCGCTACTGGCGCGACCCCGGCGCCTTCACCGACGGCTTCCGCGGCACCGCAAAGGTCTTTGTCTTTTGCTCCACCTTTTACGCCGGCGTCGAGTCCGTCGCCGTCGCCGCCACCGAGACCAAGAACCCGCGCGTCGCCGTCCCGCTCGCGATCCGCCAGGTCTTTTGGCGCATCCTCTTCGTCTACATGGGCTCCGCCTTCTTCTTCGGCCTCACCTGCCCGGCCAACGCCGACGAGCTCGTCAACGGGGGCTCCCGCGCCGTCAAGAGTCCCATGACGGTCGCCATCCAGAATGCCGGCTGGGAAGGGGGCGTGCACTTGATCAACGCCTTCATCTTTGTCACGTGTCTGTCTGCGTGCAACTCGTCCATCTACATCGGATCCCGCACCCTCCTGTACATGGGCCAGGACAAGAAGGCGCCCGAGATCCTGGGCAGGACGGATAGCCGCGGCGTGCCCATTCCGGCCATTGTGTTTACCAATTTGTGCGGTGCGCTATCCATGATGAACATTAGCACCGGCGCCAGCAAGGCGTATTCTTACATTGTCAATCTCAGCGGCGTGTCGACGTTCCTCGTCTGGGGCTCCATCTCCTTTATCCACATTCGGTTCCGGCAAGCGTGGAAGGCTCAGGGCCACACAGAGAGCTCGCTGCCGTTCGTTTCGTTGTGGTATCCCTGGAATGCCTACTTTGGCCTGGCGGCCAACATTTTCTTGGCGGTTGTGCAGGGCTGGACCACCCTCGCACCATTCGATGCCGGATCCTTTGTGGACGCTTACATCTTGTTACCCCTGTTCCCAATCATCTGGTTCGGATACAAATTCTGGTTCAAGACACACTTCTGGAGGGTGGGCGAGATGGATCTGATGTCTGGCCGTCGACGCGATCTGGACGAGTCGCGGGAGATTGAGACTGGAGAACACGACCTGGAAAGACTACCTTGGTGGAGGCGGTTGCTCAAGAGTTTTTAAAATCATCAGATGGATCATGGACTTCGGCCTCAACACAAACGATATGGGCGTTCGGAAAAATGACTGCATTTAGTTAGGCCATCAACAGAAGGGGAATGAAAGTGCGCTTTTCTGTGATTCACACGATCCGGGTGGAATGGGTGCCGTCACACCTACCTTATGACATAAAATCAATATCAACACCCTCTCGCAAAGCGAAAAGTTGTTCCTGGACACTCAATTGGCGTGCGCCGTTGGGAGGCGGATTCGGCTGTCGCCCTCGCTTGGGGCCAAAGTTCGAGTTGGGAGTTGAGTGACCCGGACCCCCTTTTCTCGTCGCATTCGCACCCGCCTGCGCACTCGCCGCGCTTGACCTCCGGACTCGGTTATGCACGTAAGCTTCCCTTCTGAGAACACCGCCGGAAAGTTCAAACTAGTGCGTGTCTCACAGTATTATTCTCTTACGACGTTTCGCCTACAATTCCAGGATCGGGGTCTGTTGCAGACGTGGACAGACAGATACCCGCTGGCCTGTCCGGAGGATGCCGGACATCATTCGATGCTGGGTTTCTCCAGCTTTCTTTTCAACTATTCACTCACAATTTCCCGTCAATGTCGACCCGAATGAATAACAGCTGATCGATGGTGTTGAGCCCAGATTACGCCAGGAATTACTTTCGAAGATGGTGGCACATCTACCGGGTTTGGAGTCATTTCCAGTCCCTTACCAGCATGTTGGTTTATTTAAGGACCTAAAATCGCAAGGCAGTCAAGGAACCGGTCATACAATCATGGAACTCAGCAAAAATGAGGGCAAACCAAACACCGAAGAAGAAGAAAAGAGATGGCAAAGCCACGCTCTGTTCAAGAGAGTCTCCGAGAACTGCCTCATCAACCAACAACAATCACGAGATCCATCAAGAGATAGCGAACTGCGGCGCTATCTTGATGTTTTGCAGGAAGCTATGCCAAAGCTCCCAGACGACGGTCTCCTTCCTAGTTCCGAGGAGCGTCGACTGCCGATGGGTAGTTGGCTTCGTCCTCGACTATCACGCCCGGTCATCATTCCTCAAGGGCAATTCAGAACATCGACAAGAGAGTTTTGCCAAACATATGCCCCAGTCTTGAGAGATTGTGGCATTGAAAAGAAGGAATTCCTTGGATTCATAGACGATCTGAACCGAGTAACCGAGCCCTCCACTAGGGACCATGCCATCAACATTGGCGGCTTCGCCAGCGCGGCGGCCCTCACCACGCAGGATCCCATGCTAATCTCGATGGCATATAGCCCGGGCTTCCATTCTACCGGGCTTTCATCGAGACACAGTACAACCAACGACCTATTGGAAAAGGCAAACATTGAGCTTTTCCGTCCACGAGGGCTCGTTTGTTTTCTTGTTATTTGCCACCGGAAAGCGCCAGAGGAGAGCAAAAGATTATTTCAGAAAGTACCCAGGTCATCAAAAACCAGCTTGGATCAAAGCCAGGAGGAGAAACGAAGAATGCAACCGAAGATGGTGGAGAGGGTGGGGGATGTGGACGGGACCGACTTTTCACAACTCGGATTCTACACCGGCAACGACTCATACCTGGAGTTGAGCAACAATCCGCGTCCTCGAAAGAGATCATATCGAACAAGAAAAAACGGCACCCAAATCGATGAACATCGGGGAAACCGGCCAATTTTCCCAGCGGCGAGAGCGTACTACAAAGGAGACAAAGGCTTCGAAGAGGCCCGAAAGCGACGGTCCACGTCGAGATACGCAAAATCAAGGCATCTAGCAGGCACAAAATACAACACAATACTTTTCGTAAGCGAAAAAATCACTAACGGGAAATTGGGACGCCGACAGTGTTCGAATCTTGACTTAACACCAGTCAAGGTTGGAGTTGGAAGGCTGCCCGCGGCGAACTCTGCGGACGAGACCGACGAAAAGATATTTCCGTCGCGAGGACCACCTGCGGACCCAGAGACAGAGTCCATCAGTAAAACTTTACACCGTCGAGTCCCCGGTAACGGAAAGACTGTGGATCCGGTAAGGAAACCGCTAGAAAAGCATCATGACACTCTCTGACAATTCATTGTAGGATGCAATGTTTCTCATGATTGTAAATGTTCCAGATGAAGTTGGGAACTTGGGATAGCTAATCAGGATGTCAAAATGCATCTCACGTAGCCAGATATCAATATTTACTCGAGGAATTTCTACACGATGGTCACAGCTTCCAATCTTGTTGAAGAGATCCGAGGTCATACCTCATAGTTGACCCAGCCACCTATCACTCTCTTGCTCAAGTGAAAAAAATCGCTGCCAGAAAGAGGCTGGTAGTTTCCCACATCTGAAGATATGATATCTGAAGATGGGGGTCAATCGAGTGTCTAAAGCGTCAAGCTAGGTGCTGCAAGAATGTCAAAGGGCCGAGCAGTACTTCAGAGATAGCTTCTGAAGAGAGTCGTAGAAAGCGATGGTGCCAATACTCTGTTGTCAGCACAGACGGTTCTTTGGATAGAGGATAAAGCAATAATACAATATTACGGAGCGCGATCGCGAAATCGGGAATAACCCATGACGTAAATTCCTAACCTAATCGCTGATTGGCCTTGAACAGACTACAATAGCACGGGAAGTAATAAGATTGGGCATTGCGTATGACAAGAGTGAGCCACAAGTCAAAATCAGCTGCTGCTTTTCCCAAACACTAGTTCAATCCTGGCGAGCTTCCTACTCGACGTTGAGCAAACTGGACCATTTGATTATATATCTTTATGAGGAACGAGCCAAAGGCTACATCTCTATGTGAAAACCATGAGACTTGGTGGCTGTCCAATGCTTTGGAAGTAGATAATGGGCCATCAAGTGATGTTATGGTGAGGTTGTTCGTCCATTGCATACCTACTTTTCCCTCACGGATTCCGAATTATCAGCGCCATTGAAGTCAAAATGATAATTTCAAGTCTAAACACTCTAGTTTGACTCTAAAGAGTAAATTAAAAAAATTGTGGATAAAATCAACCTTCTCTTGAACACCACCTCATGAACACCTAGCCTGCTCAGCTAGGTATTTAAGACCGCTAACCATTAGCCCGCCCCGGCTTCTGAATATTGTTCATCGGCACCAGATCCGCCTCATCGCTATCACTGTAGGAGACGGCAAATGTCTTTTGGAACTTGATCTGCCGATCCTGCGCGTCGTGAACAGAGCTGGACCGGTCCACGGTGACAACACCGACAGTACGAGCCTGGCTGCGCTCAGCGGCGTTCTTGGATCTGACGTCGCTGCCGTACTGCTTATAGTACTGCCGTCCTTTACTCCGCATCGTCGAGCCGGACATGGCGGGAAAGATCTTGACCAATATCATGCGCATGGAGGGCAGACACGCGCACATGATGCCTACGCAGATCTCGACCGTGCTCCACAAGCTCACGTCGAGAAAGTCCATGGTAGCGTTGGATCCCTTGGCGAAATTGACAAGAGATTGCAGGCGGATGATGCTCACGACGGTGACACTGATGCTACGTTAGTTTTGCCTGGGGAAAAAAAAAGAAAGAAAAAAAAAACACCGTGCAGTTTCACAAAGTTTGAGCCCCCGGTAACCAGGGGCCATAAGAGCACTGCGCGCGAGTCAAGGACTTACAATGTGCCCACGATGAACATCAACGCGACTCCAATCTTTTTCTTCCAATGCAGCTTCAAAGACCTCAATTGCCACAGCGGGATCGCGAGCATCCAAAGATCCAGCGCGATGCTGATGGCGGCGTTGGACCAGCTGATGGCGTTGGCGTCCGCGCAGCTCCCCTCGTGCATGCGATCCCACTTGACCCAAAAGTAGTGGATGGGCTTGCACTGGAAGACGGCCGTGATGACAAACGCGAATCCCCAGACGATGATGAAGAACGTCGTCGCCCACAACATGCGTTGGACCTCCCGGGCGGGGAAGATGCGCATGTAGAAGAAGATGATGGCCAGCTTGACGAGGGTCACCTGGAAGAAGTACAGCCAGGCCATGATGTAAAAGTAGAAGAGGACGTTTGTGATTTGCTGGGGCGTCAGCGTCCAAATGTCCCTCCCCAGGCCGTTGGCAGTGGTTCCGTGGACGGTGATGACGGCGCTCGGCATCGCTGCGATCAACGTCGCCATCACGAACCAGTCGTCCCAGCCAACGTCGAGTCCTGCGAAAAAGATTTTGTATCCGAACCGGCTCAGGACGCAGAACGCTGCCAGGATGGCCATGACATTGGAGAGGACGATATATTCTCCAGAGCGGTTGTGTACGGGAGCGCCGCAGTTTGTCAAGCTCGCATTTTTCGTGGCTGGGAGGGTTTTTTTTGGGTCAGCTTTTGACGATGATGATCAACAGAAGTAGATGAAGACATACCGAGGGCTTCTGGGATCGTGCAACTTGCCGAGACACACAGCGTGACGTTGAGTTGAAACTGCTCGCTCGTGCAGATGCAAGTCTGGTTTGTGGGGGCACAGTAGCCGCCATAGAAAGCGCTAGCTATGCATTTTGTCTGTGTGAAAAGCCCAGCCGTTAGCCACGTTTCTTCAACGGTCTTTCAATGGAGGTCCAAGATGTCAAGATTATTCAAGGGAGAGCCAAGCAGGGAGGAGTCGACTCACGGCGCATGCCGGGTAGCTGGGCTTGTTGGAGGGGGCCGTCGTGTCCTGCGCCTGTACGGCGACGAGAATGCCAAGGACCAACGCCAACGCGAGGCGGAGAAAGGATGCCATGTTGTTCCACGGGTAAGGGAACAGCAGCGGTTCCGCCTTGGGAGTTTCCCAGAGATCCGGAAAATCTCCTCTTCATAAATAAAATCGACGGGTTTCTGCATAGATTCCATTCCTGGTCCTCCATGTGGCAGTCGGCCACCTCCCACAGGTTGCCCTGGTTCATCGCCAAGTCGCCAAAATTGGCAGGGAATTCTTAAAGGCGTGATACAACACTAGTCGTCTCTCCCTTCGCTTCGAGTGGGACGATGATACGCTGTTCCTTTGGCCGAACACTTTTCTGCGACATAAGCGATGTGGCTACGTCGCAGGTTCTTGTCTATGAAGTCCTCCTTCGAGACTAGGGTACGTTGAGGAAGCGATGCCCCCTCCTTAGCTGGAACTTGTCCGAACGAGCCTTTTGGTTTCTCTGGTTGGACGGTTCTTGGCTCCCCCCAAATGGGAACCGACCCCGTCTTTCGCGCCACAGCCAAGCAGCCCCTGCAGGGGAGGGGGGGGGAAAAGTGTGCATCAATGCATCGAAACCACCGGCGGCACAGCAATGGCTGAGGTCTGGGCCTCGGAAATTAGTCCCCTACGAGATCTCGGTTGGGAATCGTTGGAGAAATATCCTTCAGTGGCGCATTTGGCTCGGCATTGGGACTGGGTAGGGGGTTGGTGGTCGACCTGATGTGAGAGACTCTGCTGAGTGTGGTGAGACCGTTTGAAGCCGCCGTTTTTAAGCTAGAATGGAGAAGTTCGGGTTGTCGTTTTAGTCTCTGCTAGTTCAACCTTAATCATTGGGACTCATTTAGATCCGTGGGCTGAGGCTCGGGGAATAAGAACCAGTCCGCCCCCACGACCAGAGTGATGCTGGGCTTGTCGGGGCCGTCTGGTGTCTCATCCGTTCATGTTCTCTCCCCCCCGTTTGTCTCCGGCCCCACCGTTACCCAGAAAGAATGCGGGTGCTCGTCGGATTCCACAAGCCTCAATAGGAAGTTTTGCGAAGAGGACCCTGAAAAAGCCTTGTCTCGGCCGACATGGATTCCTCCCGTCCGAGTACTCCAGACCCTCAGTCAGACCGGTTTGGGGCATTGCAGCCGTGATTCTATCGATATTGGACATGACCAACAACTTATATCGCAGTTGCCATATATCTCTTTGGATAACATTGTCGCATGTTACCAATATTGTCAAGTCAAAAGGAGGCGGAGCTCGGAACCATCTCGAAAAGCCGAGGCCCTCGTGCTTCCAGGGGTAAGTGGTTGGCATCACTTGGCATCACGCATGATGGATGCGAGGGATATATGAGTTCCAGATGTGATCACGCTTTTTGTGACTTGTTCCTAACTTGTCACCCACACCTCACTCTCTCTCTCCTCCTCTCCCATCTCTAGTCCTCTTTGGCTACTTGTCCAACTCAAGTCTTCAATATGAGGCTCTCTAATCTGGCCGTAGCCACCGCCTTGGCTACCATCACAACCGCTGCAGCAACCCCCAAGCAGCAATGTCATTGCCTGCCCGGAGACTCTTGTTGGCCCTCGGTCTCCACATGGAACCAACTCAACGCAACCGTAGGTGGCCGTCTGGTCGCCACCACGCCCATCGGATCACCCTGCCATGATCCTACGTACGATGCCGCGGCCTGCGCTGCTCTGCAGTCGTCCTGGACCAATCCCTTGACACAGTTCGTCCCGTCTCTTCCTCGCTTTGACCCCCATCAACAACCTGCCATCAAAATGGAATGTGCTGACTGGATGTTGTAGCATTCCCTCCTCGTCTTCTGTTATGCAATCTTTCTTCGCCAACCAGTCCTGCGACCCATTCACTGACAGAGCTGTTCCTTGCACGCTCGGCAACTATGTGAGCTACGCCGTCGACGTCCAATCCACCGCAGACGTGGGTTACGCTCTCAAGTTCGCCAAGGCCAACAACCTCCGAGTCGTTGTCCGTAACACGGGTCATGAGTGAGTGGCTTATCTTACTATGAGCTATAAGTTGAAATACACAGTAACTGACTACCTTGTTTCCGTAGCTTCCTGGGACGTTCTACTGGTGCCGGTGCTCTTGCAATCTGGACGAACCACTTGAAGACCATTGATTTCACAACCTGGTCTGACAATTACTACTCCGGCCCGGCCGTCAATGTCGGCGCTGGTGTTCTTGGTTACGAGATCCTTGAGGCCGCTCACGCCAAGGGTCTGACTGTCGTCTCCGGCGAATGCGCTACAGTCGGCCTTGCCGGAGGCTTCACGCAGGGAGGCGGCCACTCCGCGCTGTCAACACAGTTCGGTCTCGGAGCCGATCAGACCCTAGCCTTCCAAGTAGTCACTGCCGACGGCAACACTGTCGTCGCCTCGCCGTCCGAGAACGCCGACTTATACTGGGCCCTCAGCGGCGGCGGCGGCGGCACCTTTGGCGTCGTCACCGGCCTCACCGTCCGCGCCTACCAAGCCCAGACCGTCGGCGGCGCCGCCTTCCAGCTCCTCGCCGCGACGACGACGCCCGAAAAGTACAACGCCGCTGTTTCCAAGTTCCATGAGCTGCTCCCCGCCATGACCGACCAGGGCGCCTTTGCCGTCTTCCTCCACAACGCCCAGTACCTCGTCCTCCGCCCGCTGACGGTCTGGAACTCGACCGCAGCCCACGTCCGCGACGTCATCCTCGCGCCCTTTACAAAGGCCCTCGAGGAGGAGATTGGCATCACCCTGGCCGTCGCCTACAGCGAGCTGTCGTACCGCGACCACTACGACCGCTACATGGGACCGCTTCCCCAGGGCAACCTCGAGGTGACGCGGTACCAGTTCGGCGGACGTCTCATCCCCCGTGAGGCAATTGAGAACAACAACGACGAGTACCAAAAGGTCGTCCAGAACCTGACGGCCAACGGCGTCCTCCTCGCCGGCAGCGTCGGGCACTACGGCAAGCCCGCCGGCGCGCCCGAGAACTCGGTCCACCCGGCGTGGCGCAAGGCCGTCATGCAGCTGCAGCTCATCACCAACTGGGACAACGCGGCGCCGTGGGCTGACATGGAGGTTTCGCAGAAGCGCATGACGGAGGAGTTTATGCCATGGATCACGGCCGTCACGCCGGGTAGCGCTTCGTACATGAACGAGGCCGACTTTAGGCAGCCTGACTGGCAGGATGCCTTCTTTGGCGACAACTATGCCAAGTTGCTGGCGATCAAGAACAAGTGGGATCCCGAGTCGCTCTTCTACGTCCTCAAGGGCGTCGGCAGCGAGGCGTGGAATGTTGCGCCCAACGGACAGATGTGCCGGGCTTAAGTAGTATTACCATAAGTGACATAATCATATCAACACCTGCTTTTGCTGCACATGAGTCTTTAACGTGATATGGTTGAGTGGTAGCCCGCAGATGCTTGTGGACTTCATCATTCTTACTAATTAAAGATTTAGTACTTTAAAGGCGATGATAGTGTATGAAGAGAATGGAAGTAATCTATTTGTAGGCAGGACGCTCGCAGTTAACGACAACATCCCACATGTGACTGCGGCACATCTGACAAGAATCCCCTCCCGTTGCGTCACAGCCCTAGGAGATCAAATGAGCGTTAGCCCAAGGTGGTGGCTTAAGTTACCCGCTCACGTGCGTCGCGCTACAGAACTATTTCCTACTTACTAATGGCGCCTAGTCCACCGATCAACTTCTCTCGTGACCAAATCCGCAAGATTTCCGCTCGCCAGTTCAGGGTCGAGAACGGGAATATCAACGACTCTGTACTTGCCTCGAGGAGCGTACACACAGCTAACAAAACACCTCTGCGCTCTGAGACCATCGCGGGTTCCGCCGGTCGCATGAATCATGTCTCTCACAGATGCTATCTATCACCCACTGAGTCGCGAAACCAAATCGACCAGGCTTCTGCAATTTCAACACCAGCAAGAAAACGAATCCTTGCAATGTACCCTAACAACCCACTCACTCAACGACGCACCCCCATTCGTTGCTCTCTCCTATGTCTGGGGAGCACCTGAACCCGCATACGACATAAACATCAACGGGGCCGTGTTCCAGGTTCGAGAGAACCTATGGCACGCCCTTCACCAAATGGCACACATCGCCAATCACAAAGACAATTGCATCTCCCAACAGAAGAAGTCAGGCACGGTATTACCCAAATACTTCTGGGTCGACGCCATCTGCATCAACCAAGACGACAACTTGGAGCGCGGCCATCAAGTCGGCCTGATGAAGAACATCTTTTCCGCGGCCCACTTTGTCATATCGTGGGTCGGGCAGGAAGAGGGCGAGATCGCCGTCATGTTTGAATACCTACAGGGCCTCAAACACACCGCCCGACGCGAGAGAAACCACTACCTGCGCTCGCAGAAGCGCAAGTTCTCCTTCAAAGATGCAAAGTGGTTCGTCTCCCGGCCGTACTGGTCGCGGATATGGATCGTGCAGGAGTTCACCTTGGCCAGGGAGCTATGGGTGCTGTGCGGATCCGTCGCCATCTCGTGGACGTCATTACAGCAGTTTCGGCCGTTTGGCATATCCGACCAGACCAATCTCGGGTTTAAACACCTGTCAAAGTCGGAGAGTCACTACAGCATCGAGAGTCGCGTCGAAAGCTGCAGAGAATTGTCCAAGCTCCGGCGGTCGTGGCAGACGGACCCGAAACGACCCTCCTTCACGGACAAGGAACCCGGTTTCGGGGCGCGGCCGCGACTGACTCGCCTCTTGGCCTTTTCTAAAGACTACCACTGTACGGACCCTCGGGACCGGGTGTACGGCCTGTTGGGCTTGACGGAGGAGGAGGGTGTCCAAGACCGATTGCCGGCCGATTACGATATCACGCCTTTCCAACTTTATCATCGAGTGATTCATCATCTCAAAAGTCAGAAGCAGCCTTTCCTCCCGCCTCTGTTTCGTGATCGGCTGGCTCAGGGACTTCAGATATGCGACCATGATAGCCTTCCGGCGTCAACGTTTTTGTACGAAACTGTAGCCAGTCGGTGTGTGAAGAGGCTTATCACGACAGGAGCCGATATGTGGAGAGAACAATTCCTAAAGGAAGTAACAACCTTTTTGGATATTACAGAAGAATATTCTGATCCTCACGACTTGTGTTCTAGAATTCTTTTGGAATTTGAAAGTTTCCCTTCGAACGAAGATCCAACCACTTGGAAACAGTTTGAGGGAGCTCTCAAGAAGGCTTTGGGCATCGCTGACAAGAGAAAATGAGCCCTCTGCGATACTAAGCTTCGTTGCTGCCGACCAGCTGAACGATACATCTTTCATGAGCTTTATGTGTCTTTTCATCTAAGTTTGAACCAGATATTTAAGACGTGATGAATTAATGAAGTTAAGAGCGTGAGCCTGCAGTCGACAAATGTGCTTGGAGGATATATCCGAGGAATTCATTTGCCCGAATTGTGTTCACTTAGACTGAACTAATCACCTCGGCTCCTTGTCGATCCGTGTGATGAGCCTCTCTGACGTATGTGAGCCGATCAAACACATTCATGGAGATAGGCACATGCGTGTCATATTCCTACTTCAAGCTCATGTTTATGTTACTGGACCAGAAAGGAACATTCTTCATAAAATTGGCAGATTTGTTCTTTCGTCACGAAGTAAGTGATCATGCCCGAATCGGCTCATTCACTTTTTCAGTTCAGAGGTATTATTGTACCTTCGGTACTCCACGAGTCCTTTTGGTATACATCCTTGATCCTTCTTTGTCATATTATGCCACCCCTATTTTTGATGTTGCGGAGATGTAATCACACCCGGGGGGCACAACCAGCTAGACGCCGCCCTGACCCGTGGCTTGTCCAGTTTCTATTTTATTGCCACAGTTTTTGGCGTCTGGCATAGCCACCGCCAATTCCCTAGTCTCAGTCTACCACTCTGTGATGAAGTTGTAGATTCTTCGCGGGACTATGTTGTTAACTCTTCGCATTTTCAGACATGAGGTGAACCAAATACCAGTCGCAAGTTTTACAAGCAGTTTGGTCACTTTGCAGCGGTGGCGTGTCAATGTCGTGTATACTTTTGAGGAACAAAGGTCTTAAGATATTTTGATCGAGTACATTTGCACTCCGAATGACGTATTTACAACGAGTGGTTGGAGATGAGACTCAATGATGCGGAGCTGAGTACCAAAGGACAACCGATCGGACCAATTCATGCCCATCTACTCTCTTTCTTTTGGACTAGATCACGGAGACGACCTGTCCCGGCGACCTAGTATCATGCTCACACCCTCAATTCAATATCGACCGTCCGACAACACGATCGTCGTCGTGTCTTTGACTCTTGTGAGTTGCCCATGACTAGCCCCTTCATACCAGCGCTTTTTGAATCACACGCCGCGCGACATCACATTTATTGACTGATTGGTCCCCGCAATTGAGGACTCTTGTATGTTGTTAGAGGATTGGCGTGTCCTAAAGAGTAACGCGAGTTCCATCCGTTTCAGCTCATTCGTCGGCGGCTGGCTGAGCTCAGCTGAGTTTCCAGGTATGTGAGTGGGGACGGGAGGGCGAGAGGGCCGCGGGCGGGCCGAGAAGCCTTTGAGCCACACCCTCAAATGGTCATGACCGCAGCTTTCCCCTGCAGCCTGAATACACAACACCAAATGATAGGCGCAAAGGGCTCTGAATGATGTTGGTCGCAATTTCAAACCAGGCAGCCACATTGGTTCCCTCGAGACCTGTTTCCAAAGCCTCAGCGAATGAGACTTGGCCTTAGATGGGAAAAAGCTAAAGTCAAAGGTTCTGGGCAATATTGAGTGTGATCAATAAACACGATAATCGAAAGTGGCCGTCATCCTTGATCACCAACTAAGTCCCGAGTTGATTTTCCCAGCGTCAGCCTCCTGAGGAGATGAGCAACATGCCTCGCATACCGGATTGAACCTAGCTCCCGGGGCGTGGCCACGGACCAAATACTATAAACTGACATCGAGCTCGGCCAGATGGCCACAACCAAACCACAAATCCAACACCCAGTTGAGACGTAGTAAGTACATGTAGGTAGGTCTGGTTGGAGTTCAAGAGTTACACGGGCATTCTTGGCCCTTGTGAATAATTCAGGGGCTGTGATGATTCTCAGCCAGCCTCTTGAACGTCCCTCCCAAGGTGTGAACTTGAGCGCGGATAGCTGCAGTGTGGCGTTAGACGGATCATGTACTCAGGCATATGTGTATATCTGTGATATGTAATTGTCGTGTCCTTTTTATGGCTTTTGAATAGTGGCAAGTCTCATCTTCCCTGCGAATTCCTGTAAATGCTCAAATGATGTGCTTGGCATCTATCAGATGATCTTCGTTGATTTCATCTGGTAGAGATCATGACGACTCTCTAAGCCATCCGAGAAAAGCCTTGGCCGGAACGGGAACAAAAGCAACCTCAGTCAAGTTCCATCGACGTCGCCTCAACTGCAGTTGGCATGTAATTCGTGATGTGGAGACGAGTCAAGGGTGGAAGGGCTCACGATCACCTCAAATCCCTCCAGGATCGGAAGGAGTTACCTCCTGTATCACGAAGAGGCTGGCTGAAATTCTCTTCTCCCTTCTTGATCACACAGCTAGTCCAGACACGGGTGTGATACTACGACGACTGGGTGATATGGCAGGCTGATCATGGAAGTTCAAGTCTGTTGAGACCCGACACGGTCATGGAAGCATGTTCTCAAACTATATAAGGTCGATCCCATCCTCTCAACTCTTCCTCTCCATCATCAGCTTTCAATCAGTATCACTCCGCATACCTTCTTGCAAGCATCCCCATCTTACACCTCTCAATTCCATTGACCATTCGGTTTCTTGAAATTCTTCTCGCTTTTAGCAACCTTTGCCCTGCAAAACCCAAAAAAATACCCATTCACGCCGAAGCAATGTCCCACAACGCCCCTGCCTCAGTTCCTCGCGCCGCCGTCTGGAGCTTGAAGTCCTCCAACCCCGACCTCCCTGCGGAATCGGCCATCTTGCCCGATGACGGCAGCAACGGCACTGAGTCCGTCTTTGACGATGACAAGCGCCGTCGCGTCGAACCTCAGAACTTTGCCGACGGTGGCAAATTCCGATGTAAGGTCTACCCCTTTGTCTACACTTTAGCCCCTGAATCCATCAAACCCCCTTGACTTTTGAACTCAACTGACAAACCATTAGCTGTTGTCAAGATCCAGGCTTGCTTCAACAAGGGCAGTGGAGGCATCGTCTGGATGATGGGGTCCGGTTGGCTCATTAGCCCGGACACCGTTGTCACCGCCGGGCATGTGGTCTACGACTGGGGTCACCGCCTCCAGAGCGCCATCGAGATCAAGTGCTACATTGGCTACTCCGGTCGGGCTTCTGTCGGTACTCCAAACGTCCAGGCTCGCTTTGGTGAGCGCATCATCACCACTGCTGAGTGGATCGAGGCGGCTGGCAACCGCACTCACGATGTTGCCTTCATCAAGCTCAACCGTCCGTTCACCGGCAACCTGAGAAACATTCCCTTCAAGGACACTCCTCTCTTCGCCAAGGGAGCCAACATTGGTGTTGTCGGATACCCCGGAGACAAGTATCTCGAGGGCCAGAACGGACAGAACGGAGAGAAGGGTGCCCAGATGTACGAGGAATTCGCGCCCACTGACTACAACATTGAGAAGAGTGAGCGCCACATGATTGAGTACCAGGTCTCTACCTTTGCCGGTAAGTTGACGAAGATTTTCATCTGCTTTTCGCAACATTTTGCTAATGACGACATGGAAACAGGCCAATCTGGAGCCCCTATCTTCCAGCTTGAGAACAGCGGGTTGGTATCCATCGGCACTCACTGCTACGGTGGCGGTGGCGACGAGAGCAACTCTGGCAACTCCATTGGCGGTCCCTATGGTAACAATTACCATGCCTTCCTCGCCCTCTTTGAAAGCAACCAGTTCCCCCAGGCCCAGCGTCAAGGCATCAAGGTTCTCAATGCCGATACCAATGCTCGTCCTCGCAGCGACGTCAACGGCTCCAACGGCATCTCTAAGAGCAACGTCACCTCCCTTGCCAATGGATACGGTAACGGCACCGCCAACGGCAACAGCAACGATTACAACGGCAACAACGGCTTTCGCGCGGAGAAGGTGGCTTCGTCCGCGGGACAGACCCAGTACAACACGGGCACGGGTCTTTCGGAAAGTTCAGATGAGGAGGGCTTCTTCGACATCATCAGATCGATCGCCAAAGTCGCAGGGCCTGCCGTCAAGACTGTCTCTCCTTTCCTTGGGCCCATCGGCGGGCCCATCGGCGCCATCGCGGGCGGCATCCTCTCGACGGTCGGAGGGGCGGAGAGCGCCATCGTCGATGGCAACGCGTCCGGCGCGGTCGAGAACGCGATCAAATCGGGCGCGACCGAGCGCGCCGTGCTCGCCGAGGCGTCGCTTCAGGCTCTCCTGAAGCTCGAAGACACCCCTGAGACCGCCGAGCTCCTCCACACCATCAACTCCAAGTACAGCGCCTTCCGACCCAAGCTGGACGCCATCGCCAAGGTCGCCCAGCCCCAGCTCACCGAGTGCGGACTTCACCTGGCTCACCGCCAGATGGCAAAGATTCAAGAGCAAGGGGCGGCCGGGCTGCAGGAGTCGGAGATTGAGCTCCCTCGTGAGCAGCTCAGGGGCGTCCAGCTGCCTTCCTACACCCAGCAGGGTTCTCAGGGGGCCTTTGTCCAAGGCCTCCTTGCCCCCACGCGTCCGGTCTCGGGCGAGGAGGGCTTCTTTGACTTCCTCGGCCCCGTTCTCACCAAGGGCATCGGCTTCGCCAAGCCCTTCATCACGAGTGCCGCCCAGGGAGCACTCAACGGCGTCATTGGTCGCCTCGGCGGTGGTGCAGAGTCCTCCCTCGACACCCCCGCCGTTGGCACCCACGAGCACGCCACATGCCTCGCGTTCAAGCGTGCCGCTGCCGCCGAGGCCGCCCTGCAGACTCTCATGGCGCTCCCCAAGGAGAAGCTCGACCGTCTTCGCATCAGCGAGCCTCAGAACGGCGAGGAGGGCTTCTTCGACGTGATCAAGGCCGGCGTGCAAAAGATTGCGCCCGCCGTGCTGGACATTGCCAAGACGGCCATGCGCAAGGTCGTCCCCGTCATCGTCGACGCCGCGTCCCAGAAGATCAAGAACGCCGTCGGGCCGGAGAGCGCTCCCGCGGCGCCCCGGAACAACGTCCCCAGCGAGGCCAACTACGGCAGTGCGACGTCGACGACCACCCGCACTACGAGCGTCATTCGGTCCAAGCCGTCCGTCGCAGACATGCTCGCCGCGTCGGCTCAGGCCTACAAGGGCGCGAAGGTGAGCAACAACCCCGATGATTCCGACGCCGTGAACGTGGACGAGGACAACGCAGGCCGTGCCGCCAACGCGACCCTCGAGGACCTCCTCAAGTCTCGTGAGAGTACATGGGTGCCTTCGCTCCATAGGCACAGGTCCTGGGACTCAAACGACGACGGTCTCTGCATGATGGACGAGCAAGACTTTTGATTGATGCGGCCCAAGATTCATGTTGGATATAATGTGCTAATTCGCTTTTTACTTCCTGGCAGGTCATTTCCACGTATTGATGAGGAGGAGATGCGGCATTCTGTACCGCCCGTGCCAGAGTGCCCAGCTGATGAAGCAGCCCAAGAAGGAGGCTGGGAATCTTGCCATCGGTGGCTTTTCGATTCGACTTCGCGAGTTTGGAACATTTACAGTCACGCCAGACTGTAATGTGCAGCTCGATTTGATTGATTTTACTTTTTTGTATGCTTACTTTTGTATTTCCTCTTCGGGGCTCGTCGCTCGTTTGCAGAATTGGGAGCTTTGCACTCGGGCTTTGCGTGCGCTTGTCGCGCTCAAGGTCTTTGGTTCAACCTCGATTCAGCCTAATATAATCATTTGCCCCTAATATTACACCTTTCCGGTACCCACTTTGAATGAGATTGCTTCTCAGCCTTTGTCAAAGACGATGGCCTCGGTCTCTACAGACTTATACATGTATGTCCGACGTCAGGTTTGGTCGAAGGAGCAATGATGCGGCCGCCCTCTACGAGGATGAGTTCCTCAAATCGATCATTGGAGTACTCGATACGCTTCCAGGTCTTCAAGTCGTTTTTTTTCGTGTCGATTTCCCAAACGCGTGTCCGTCTGTAGTATCGATTCTCGTCGTAGGAACAATAACCCCCGAATCCGCTCCCACCATTGTAACATAGCCAAGGGCCAAGCTTTCCGGATTGGTCGCCGTTTTCAGCCGACAGGCCTTGTTGGGTATCTGGCAACAATGCGCAAAAGTCGTTGACATGGTCGTGTCCACAGCCCACCGCGGCCACCTCTTCCTGTACCAAGGCATCGTAGAAATGGGTGTTGGAGCTTGGGCCCTCGGTTGGTTCTCTCCGCTTGCCGCCACTGATCAAGAGCTCATTTCTTGCGTATTCAGGAAAAGGGATATGCATGAAAGCCAGAGAAAGATGAGGAAAGTCTCCTCCATCCTCTGCGATACGGCTCTTTCTCAGATCTTGCGAAATGGAGGTGAACCAATTAATTTGGCTCTGCTGGATTGGGTCGTAGTCGGGATTCTTGATTTTGCTGGAGATTTGTCCATGTGAGTCGAGAAAGAACAATGTTGCTACTGGAACTTCACTTTTGTCATGGGAGAAAACCTGGAGATGGTAATTCCCGACGCCATCAATAGACTCGGGACCTGGTTGTGCGAGACAGAATGGAAGATCTTGCAATATCGACATTTGTTTTTTCCCTGGATCAATACTTGTAAGCAGGCATTAAGAACTGCCAACTCCAGACAGATGAAGCTCGACAAACGAGATTTCAAGACTTACGTGATAATGCGTGGGTGCCCTCGTCATCATGGTTGCCAAAAACAGCCGCAAAAGGAATCGAGCGACTGATCAAAGGTGACACGACCTTGAAGAGGGGGGACTGGGTGTCGGGAACATCGTGGTGGACTTGATCTCCACTGAGAATGACAAGGTTAGGCTTCTCAAGGTCCAAAATTGCGCCGAGGAACTCGACCGTGTGCGGATCAGCCTCCATGCTAGGCAAAGGTTGACCGTCTGCATCAATAGCATCGTTGCAAACACCGGGGCCGGTGACCATATGCGTATCAGAAATCTGGACAATCTTGAAGGTTCCGTCCCCGTTGACACTCAACGGCGTGCTTGCGTCATCTGGCCGGGATTTTGGCCGACCAAATCGCACAGAGAGCCTTGGTGCAGGAACATCTGGCTGATCCTCAAGCTGGAGAGATGTGGGCAGAAGCATCCAGCCTGGTCGTGGTTCGACCGCATCCGTGCCGAAAAGCACGTCAATGGCTGTCAGAATCCGAAAACCATCATCGGAATAAGAAGTTCTGAGGACCCAAATGCCGCACGTTCGATGCTCCCAATTGTCTTCGAGGCCACCATCGGGCTTTGCTTGGCCAACATGGATATCCGTGATGACCAGACTGTCATTGGTGATGTCAGCCTCATTTGTTTCTTCTAGGTATATCCAGGCGTTCTGTTCGCTAGCGTGAAGGTAAAGATCCTTGTCGATGCGATTCCATGTTTGTTGCTTCAGGGAACATTTGGCAAGGGCGCCAGGTGAAGAGCAGAAAGTGACTGAAAGATCGGTAATTACCGTGTTGATGTGCTTCATTCCGAGATGGTTGGATGATGCCAAGGCTCGACCGAACGCCTCGCCGTTCCATTGAGCTTCGAACTAAACGTGCAGAGGGAACAAAAGAGTGCGGGGCTGACAAGTGTCATCAAGGTGATTGCCTGGTTCCGATATCATGTGACATGCGCAACTCACTCAAAATGTTGAATTCCAAGACGTGAGAGTTGTTGTCACGGGAGAGCAACATAATGCGCGTGAGGAACCCGTGGGGGCCAGTCTTTCATGCACGTAAGAACATCCGTACCCCGAACCCATATTCGATTGATGGACCAGGCTAATCGCTATTGAAATCTGTATTTCCGCCAGAATCCACCAACCCACCAAGTCTGCCGATTGTGAGTCTTTCCAGATCGCGCTATTAATCAATCAGTGGCTGTTGCGGTGGATGGGCCGCGACCAAAGGCGGGCGCTTTGACTGTTTGCGGGCGATGAGCTGGTGGGCAAAAGACACCTCAGGTAGGACAGTTGAACATATTGATTTCAATCGCGAATCTGGAGTCATCAATGGCAGGCTTTTCTCCACGGGTTCGGTGAGTCGAATTTCTGTTCCTTCAAGTCTTCTTTTGATGCTAACAACCTCATTGACTTATGGAGTGTCATTGACTTGCAACTCGGTCCTATTATTGTCTGTTTACCGCCTCTACGGCCATGCCTTTCCTACAGTTGGGGGATCTGCTCTTTCCCATCAGCAAAACAAGCCCCCAAATAATCTAGCAATCGTGCTGAGCTTTCTGAGCTTTCTCGAAAAATAAGCAGCCAATGTCACAGGTTGAAGAACGCAACGTAATAGGCTGGGCTTGATCCATACTGTTAAAACTGTTGCAGCCAAGGGTAGAACAGTATGACCATGTTATCATCCGCGGCAAGTCCAGTGTCGGTGCTTTTAGGTAACCATCAACCAAGTTTTTAATCTGAAATGAGATGGACGTCCCAAATGAATAAACTCCGCTTCACTACATGTACATAAAAGATTTGATGAATTCCAGGTTGACTGTCGTTTTTGGAGCTCGATTCCACATGTACCAAGGAACTTTCCATTTCATGAACGGGATGGATCATTTTGAGAAGTTAGGACGAGTTCCAGTAAGTCATATCAACCCAAGAAGTCCAGCCAGGAATAATATTGTCAATGGATACTGCACTCGACAACTGCTTCGCGAAGGCCACACGCTTGCCGCTGGCACCAGGTCCAGTGTTGCCGTACTCAGCAAAATAGGCATTGCTGGGCGGTTTGGAGTTCCAAGCAGACCACCCGTCGGGCTTGATAACATCGCCCAGATCCGAGTTTTGGACAACGACGCGTGCGAAGTCCCTCCACGGCCTACCCAGCGTCGTCGACGCCTTGAGGTCGCCGGCACCTGGCTGGGCCGCAATCTTGGCCTTGTTGATGACATACCAGTTAGCGTCGGCGCTGCTGCGACCGCTCGCGGTGACGAATCCTGGGCCAACAATGTCGATGATGCACTGCTGGAACCAAGAGTTGCCGTTATGGCCGAAGATGATGTCCGTCGCACCCACAATGTGGCAGTTCTTGAAGACTTGGTTGGGCTTGTTGGTGTAAACGGTGTCTTGGTATCCGACGAAGCTGCAGGCGTAGAATGCCTGGAATTCGCCGTTTGCAGAGATGGCCAACGCCTGAGAGCCCTCTTGAGTGCCCTTTCCGTACCCATTGATCACGTTGACGTTGTAAAGGCTGAAGTGGTTCGTGGCAACGCGCAAGGTTGCGGATTTATCGTTGTTTCCAGCAGAACTAGCCGCGAGGGTATTGGTCAAGATGACTTCGTTCTTGGTGTAGTCCTGGTCATTGGTGGTGTAGCCGTAGATGACGAGTTTTCCCTTCAGGACAGGAATAGAAACTTGTCCAGAGTATGTGCCTGACTGGATAAAAATTGTCGTGCTTGCAGTGGAGTCTGCCGAAATGGAGTCGATAGCCGCTTGCAGCTGGTGGTCTTTGTATCAGCAACAGGAAATGGCACTTAATTGATGCATAGCACTACCTTGAAGCCCAGGCTTCAAAGTCATCGATTTTGGAATACTCACATTGGTGTATTTGCCGCCAGACTTGCCAACAACGATGGCGCCGGAAGGCGGCGATGTTCGCGAGGCAGCAATAGCACTACCTGCGAGAATCGCCAAGGACGAGAGCACATCGATGAACTTCATTTTTTCTTCAAGCCTATCAGTGATTTACGTGAATTCTGAGACATGAGTTGAGGTCTAGAAGGATGGCGTCCTGGATTTCAGAGCCTCCCTTAAATACAATGCCTGGTCAAAAGTGTGGCAACAGCATTCAACCCCTCACCTACCACCCCCTACTATTATCTAACCCTTTTTTGGCATGGCGGAAACATGGGCAGTATTATTATTAAACCATAGCAGAAACCTTATAGATTTAATCACTGATCGCATTGCAGCCTGTATCTCTACGGAGGCTGAGGCCAAAGTAAATTCGCATCTAGAACCCTGGACACCGTGTGAGGATTGTCACACGGCGCGCGGGATCCCTGTGTGCGAACTTTCTTTTGGCTTCAGCCTCCGTAGCTGAGGTTAATATATTGACTAGTAAAATGCTGCTTTTATTAATGACTTTAGTATAAAAATTATTTTATTTAAGCGATAAATGCAATTATTATAGGTGGTTGGTGGTACACTGTCAATCTCCCGATAGTGAGATGCTTGGCTGCATGGAACAATACCCGAGCCGCCTCCCGCCCGACCTCGCCACGGATGATGGCTTCTGTAGGATGGCACCGTGATCTACACGACGTGGGACACGGAGGTGAGGAAATAAGTGGACTGAAATTCTCCGCTCACCTACCACCATTGCCTGGATGTTTGCCTCCCCCGCGCTGCTAGTTCCTCCGAAAATGATACTGGCCGTCACGTAGAATTCCCGTCCACAAGATCAAACATTAAGCTCCCCGTATTCTCATGAACCTTAATTGAACGTTGTGATTACGGGGTCCGTGGCGTCCATGATAATAACTCACACCGGTCAACCCGGAAATATGCCTGAGCAGCAAATCGCTTTCTGATCCTGGCTGTAGGTCAGTTCTCACCTCAACAACTTTGACAAGCTTTGGCCAGGCCAAGAATCGGTTCTGCCCAAGACGTGTGCGCCATTTCCCACAAACACGACTGACCGGTATTTGAAAATTTGCACCTGATAAGAGCAATCGGCGGTCAAGTTTGATGTTCATCGATGACACGGGGTTGGTCTTTCCAAAAGCCTGGACCAACATGCATTGTGATAAAGAACGTCACACGTATCAAAGTCTTTCAATTAAATCGTGTAGACACATGACTTGTAGTCTTCCCAACATTGTCCTTAGATCTCAATATTTCGGTTTTCAAACTTGCTGATTTAAGAGCAAACGGAAGCCCTCGGGCCAGCATTGGCTCTCACGTATGCAGGGACGTCCGCTGTTGCTGTGAGAGTGTATGAATATAGACTTTTTGGGTCAAAGGAGACTCCCGAATTTGTAGCCGTGGTGCCGGTGCAGCTCTTGTAAGTGTTGTTAGAAGCATTGAGCACGGCGCCCGAGTCTTTGGTCAATGGGTTCTTGGTGTTTTCGAAAAAGACATTCTCGACACGTCCATTCGTGCTACCACGGATAAAGTGGCCGTATGAGGTGACACCATACAGGTAATTATTGAAGAGATGCGCTTGTGCTAAGTTGTCGGCGCTCGGGTTTCTTTGGTTCGTTCCATCGAACCAGTTGTGGTTGATGGTTCCACGGGCCGTGACGTTCTCGGTCCAGCCAATGCCAAAGGTCTTGTCGTGGTTCCGGAATATGTTGTTGGAGACGGTGAAGTAAGTGGTGTCCTTTCGAAGATCAAGCAGACCGTCGCCGCCATCTTCAAAAAGACAGTGATCGATCCAGATGTTGCTCACGGTATCGGCTTGGATGCCGTCGCGGTCGTTCTCCACGCCATCGTTCAGACTAGTGTGGCCGATCTTGAGGTTGCGAATGATGACATTCTTGGCTCCGTTCAAGCCCAGGCCACCTTTTGACGTTAAGCAAGCATTCCATGTAGGAAAAACAGACGCGAAATGGAATTTTTACCTTGATAAAGCTCGCCTGAAGTGCTCAGCCCGATGACAGTCTTGTCACTAGCTACCTTGATTTCCTTGCCGAGAGGGCTGATGGTGATGCGACCACTGACTTTGATCACGTACTTGTCTGAGGCGCTGGCATACTCCTCAAGGTCGGCTTGAGTGGTCACCGTCACCTCTGTTCCCCCTGAGCCGCCTGTCGTTCCACCGTTTAAAGAGGCGAACCCAGGGGCAGCGGCGAGACATCCGTCAGACTGTCTTTCGGTTACAACGCCCTGGGCAGTGAAAATGCCTTGTAGAAAAACGATAATAGAAACGGGCTTCATGGTTGACAAACTTTTCTTAACGAAAGAAGAGTTCGCTGTCTCAAGTAAGTAAGCATGTGCTGCCGAGATTGAGGTGATTCTCTGTGTTGAAACCAGATCATTGGTGACATGAGAGGGCAACTTATAGCTGTCATATTCCGTGGTAGCCTTGGGTACATTCTCCTCTGAGCGCGTAATACCAATTGCAAGCTCGACTCGTCCGGCTCGTCTTTCTACATTCAACTTCACAAAGATCTGCGTCCTGAGTTCGGGACTTGAACAATGCGAGCCATTCCTATCGCCGGGGAACACGACTGTCCGGGCAGGTTACACTGGCTTCCTAGTTCAAAGAGAATAGACCCGTAGATAGCACCGATTGTAAGAAAATTTGTAAGTATCTCATTAAGGTAGGCAGTGATGGGCGCTTCGAGGCTTGCCAAGGAATTATAATCCAGGAGGGGTCGAATGTCGCATTGTGCCAAGCAATTCAAAGTCAGCGATTAAACCCACCAGTAGTATGAAGCTGGTTCCCCGCATGATGGGGTGTCATTGAGTATCCAAAGTCCCGCCAATAAGTGCTTTCTTGTCGAAGACCCTTATCCTTTTGGGGGATACCGATTGTCATTTCTCAAGTCTTCCTGGTGTATCTGTTCCTAGTTGATTGGACTGGATATACCAGCGTGAGTACCGGATATCACATTGTGATACAGGTTGCAGCTTCAGAAGCACGATAATGTACGTCATGGTGGATGCAGTCCTTCAAGGTTGGATGTTCATTACTCATTATCTCGGCGCTGTCTATCTTCTACTCCTTCTATATCATCTATCTCGTATCAAGTAATTAACCGAATGTCAATATTTTAGTAGGCGATCGGCCATTACTTCGCACAATTCCGACAGAACACTGCTATGTTTTCAGTTGTCCAAAGATTCCTATCTTCGAGTCATCGCCGTAGTCTACTTCCTGCCCGCAAATCGAATACCCAAAACACATGCGAAGCCTGCTAACGCCATTGCTCCGGCATAGTACGCGGCAGGTCGAAATTTCTCCAGACCATCATGGACACCGGAAATGGAGTAAAGGCCAGAAGCAATGGGGGTACCCTACACTTTCGTAAGCGAGATTCAAAAAGAAATGATCAAGTCGGGGCGACTTACAAAGAAGAACCCGAAAAACCACGTTGTCCAGACGACAGGGATGATGCTGAGGGTATTCTCTCCACCAAAGGTGGCGCTGACGGCGATGGGCGTGAGGCTGAAGAATGCGCCGCATCCAATGCCGTTGAAGATGAGATAGACAGAGAAGATCCCGATTGATGATGAGAGGGGCCAAACGATGAGAGAGCTCAAGCTCATGAAGAGCATGCATATTGCCAGGCTCTCAACAGGGCCTAGAAGAGTGTCTGCGACCCATCCAGCAACAATGCGGCCCAAGGTAGACGCCAAGTTCCAGCAGGCGAGGATGACGATGCCGATCTCCTTGGAGTACCCCATCGACCTTGAAAAGATGGGAATAAAGTAGGGTGGGATGAAGAGCGGGAAACAAGAGAGGACCGTGCCGCCAACGAGCAAGAGGAAGCGAGGTTCCTTGAAGCGGTACCTATAACTTGTCAGTATTGTGTTCTCGGTGTAAAATTATCTAGAAACTTACCATTGCAGTTGACGGGAGGCCTTCTTTCCCGACGTCGTTTTCCTTGGCAAGAAATATGACGCAGGGATGGAGACGCCCCAGAGAATGAAGCCGAGAATGCGGAACGTCCAGGAGACACCCAAGTCCTTGACAAGGTAGTTGGTCACAACACTCATGATGGCAGAGCCCAAGCTACCACCACCAAAAACGAACCCCATAGCCAAGGCCTTACGCTTCTTGAAAAGTCCCATCGGAGCGGTCGAGGCAGACTTGTAGGTGTTAGCTGAAGTGTTCTGTGCCAATAGTAGCCTAAGAGACCCAGTCAAAAGTTTGCTGCACTCACAAAAACACACAAGCCACCACCAAGTCCAAAGACGAGGCCATGTAGGAAGAACAAGGCGACAACATGGTGAGTAGTAAAGCTCGCGAGGACTTCACCCAGCCCCATGAAGAATCCCCCAATCAGTGCGGCCAGGCGGTATCCAATCCTGCAGATGATCTTGTCGGAGGCAATACTGAAACAAATCATGAATGAGGTCGCCAACGAGCCAACAAAGGTCAAGGTCGTTAGGCTCGAGCCAGTCGTCTCGACCAGCTTGACTTGCATGATGCCCCAGGAGTATATGACGCCGAGATAGACGAACATGGTCAAAGACGAGGCAGCAACCGTGATCCAGGCCTTTCGGTCATCGTATGTCTGTTCCTCTGCTTTCGGAACTGGGCTTGTTACGATGCCTTCGCTCGAATGGTCGGTGTCGTGACCATCTTGGCTTGGGATGAATTGTTGGACGGGGTAGGCGACATCCGCGGCGGCTTTTTCGGCATCCATCTTGGCAAAGTCTAATGAGTTCAGCAAAAATCTCAGGACATGCTTTCCAAACTGAATCTTTCAACCTCTGCTGGGAGCAGCTTCGAGCTTATCATATTCTCTGGAGAGGGGGGAATCTATTGTAAGTCGGTTTTCGGATCTCGGCTTTGCTTCATAACCGATATCAGATTTTCTCGCGCAATTCCCTGCTTATCCTCACCTGCGTCTTTTATGGAGACGTCTCTGGTGGAGCTCTTTTTTTTTCTTTTGCAATTCCTCCGATCATTTTGACGCAGGCCCACCGTTGAAGGCCCGGTCGAGCTCCGTTTACACGGAGCTGCTGGCCTATCGATCCCGATTCTTCTCGGATTTCATCACTAGCGCCGAATAAGAGGCTCTATAGTAGAATAAAAAGACTTGTTTTCTCTTTTCTCTGACTCCTTTCCCGTCATCAATACAACTTACAGACACATTTTACAGAAATTTCATCTCCATCTCATTCATCTCAAGTCTATAATCTTCATCCTTTGCTATGGCTCCCGCAAGAGACGATGAGCTGTTTACAGCAGCCAACGCTACACTCCCGACTGTTGAGAGCAAAACCCTGGGTGGAGAGGGTCGTCTCATGCACCGCTCTTTGGTCCAACACCCGTTCATGGTCGAATCAGCCAGCGGCATCCACCTGAATCTCGCCAACGGCAAAAGTGTCATTGACGCATGCGGCGGCGCTGCGGTAGCCCTGATTGGCCATGCCAACGAGGAAGTCATCCGAGCCATCTCGGACCAAGCCCGAAAGGTGAGCTACGTCCACACGCAAGCCTACACCACGCAGCCGGCCGAAGAGCTCGCCGACCTCATACTCGATGGCAACCCGCATGGTCTTGAAAAGGCCTTCTTCGTCTGCAGTGGAAGCGAGGCAGTCGAGTCGGCGCTGAAGCTGGCGCGTCAGTATCACTTCGAGAACGGTCAGCCGCAGAGGAAGCATTTCATTGGCAGGCGACAGGCTTACCACGGCAACACCATGGCGACCATGTCGATTTCTTCAGTTGCGTCGCGAAAGGTTCCCTATGAAGGCTTCTGTTACCCCCACGTCTCTTATGTTTCACCGGCATATCCGTACCAATATCAAAAGGGAGGAGAAACCGAGGATGAATTCACTGCCAGACTACTCGCCGAGATTGAAGATGAGTTTCAACGGGTCGGCACGGAAAACGTCATTGCGTTTGTTGCCGAGACAGTAGTAGGCGCTACGGCGGGATGTGTAGCACCTCCTGTCGGCTACCTCGCCGGCGTCCGTCAAATCTGCAATACGCATGGCGCACTTCTCATCCTTGACGAAGTCATGTGCGGCACTGGACGCACTGGAACCTACTTTGCCTTTGAGCAAGAAGGCGTGATTCCCGACATTGTCACAGTAGCCAAGGGCCTCGGTGGAGGCTACGGTCCCATTGCTGGCGTCCTCATGCACGAAAAGGTCGTGTCTATGCTGAGACAGGGATCCAACGCCTTCAACCACGGGCATACCTACCAAGCCCACCCCATCGCCTGCGCAGCTGCGCTGGCTGTTCAAAAGATTGTCAAGAGAGACGATCTCGTGTCTCGCTGCGCTCAGCTTGGGAAGCAGCTAGAGGTGCTGCTGCGCATTGATCTCATTAATTGCAAGTCGGTTGGCGAAATCAGGGGAAGGGGTTTGTTCTGGGCTGTCGAGTTTGTCAAGGATCGACAGACAAAGGAGACGTTCGATCCCAAGCTGCGATTCGGACTCCGAGTTCAAGAGCGGGCCTTTGAGAAGGGCGTCGCTCTCTACCCCGGCGCTGGTACCGTGGATGGCTCGCGTGGAGATCACGTCCTGCTTGCTCCTCCGTTTACCACAACAGAAGAGGAGCTACGAAGGATTTGTAGCGTTTTCAGGGAAGCACTCGAAGAGATCGAAGCGGAAATCTTGTGAGGGACACTCACGAAAGAAGTCATCAGATTCGCGTCTGCACCTGTGCTGCCTGTTTTTGTTTACTTTTTGCACATAGTGAATTCAACTATACCCATTCTTGGACGTCAACCAATCAATCAATCAATTTCAAACTTGCTAGCTCATTGTGAATATCTCTGAAGCATCCACGTCTTCTAGCATGGACCACCAATTTGGCCAAAGACCTTGATCATCCATGCTGCCAGCAGCATCTATCAGTGCGTGCGGATTCAACCCAGTGATACTTTGAATTGGCTTGTCGCCTGAGCCGTTAGTACATTCCGTTGCAGTGACAGTGCTTCGTTCAGCATTGTTGATTTCCTCTAGATGTTGGGCAGACCTATCAACGATCCGAAACTCGTGCACAGACTGATGTAATACACTGAAGTCGAAGCGAGATCGACCGCGATATCTCTGAGCATCGGATGTCGCTCTTTGATACATCAGCGACCCGTTTTGGATCGTCTTGAGCTATTGTGTGTCAGCGATCTGAAGGGGCTACGTCTGGCTACAGCGTCAGCGACTTACCCATCCGTCGCCGAGGTCCCAGACCTCGCGGAACTTATTGAGATATTCTATACTCGAGTTCATCAACTCTTCCGTCTTCGTGCCATACCCAGCAGTTATTCGCGGGAACATGAAACCATAAAGGTTAATGTAGCAAGACGAGAAGGCGCAGAAACCGGCGAATGGCGTCATGACTGCCACACCGCATTCTGAAGCTTCTTGGAGAACGCTTGATAGGTGAGCCGCCGCCTCAAACAGCTCTTTTGCACTCTGCTCCCACCATCCTGGGGGAGCCTCAGCCTCAAGTGTTGGCGGGTCAATAGGTCCGCAAGGAGTCATGTCTGTAGTTGGCAAGAATGGAAAGTACTCTCTCTGTAGCATGACGATGCTGCAATCAGTTCGACTTAGCCTCAACTCCTTCTTTCACTTGGGGCAAGACTTGACCAACCTTTGGTAATATAGTAAATTCAAGTAAACGAAGGATTCCCCATAGCCCAGGGTGGCGTATGCCGCGACACTATTATTGGGATAGTGTAGCCTATGGTGTTGTTTCGATCTCCATTCTTCGAGCCTTCGACGCCAACACGCCACAGGAGAGGTAGAAATCCACGGGCAATTCTCAGGCAAGCACATGCCCGGGGCTTTGCGTCCGTCGTTGAATACGAAGGCCATGATGTCGGAGTAGATGTCGAATCCATCAGCCATGACCCCGAAACTCTGGTCCAGATCAAGATATACCGAAGTCGCAGTTCCGCTTGATGTGAAATCCTCCCCCGCGCCTTCTGGTTGCGCTGATGACCCTGGTCCGAGAGCAAACTCCGAAGAGGTAGGCGGGCGCGGCACGTTGAGCTTAGCCATCTCCTGCTTGGGAAGAACCCGTGGATTGTAGGTTCCCGAGCTCACCATACAATCCATGATGAAACAGGCCCAGAATGTCCTGGTTTCGATGGCGGGAGTCAGGCTATTCGGCTCGCTGCGGCGTGGGATCTCGAGTGGGAAGGGCGCTACTCGCGAGCTGTGAAGTAGCTGCATCATTCGAATCGCGATTCCTGCTTTGTGTCAGACATAGTGGCGGGTCAGTCTCCGGAAAATCGGCTCACCACAATGCATCCAGGCCTTGTGAAAATCTCGCGTGCCCCATTCATACAATGTTAGGATGAGCAGGGCCTGGATAACCTTGACGTCTGGCGGCTGTAGTATGCATGCTGCCAACACATCGCTCGCATAGGACGCATATCTTTCGCTCGGATAGAGGATCTGCGATCGCAGACGATCCGAATCCGGCTTCTGGGTCTTGGTCATGGCAAGAACTGTTGCCAACAAAGCCTTGCTCTCTCTCGGGCGATTGGACCCAAACGAGCTCATGAACGACGACGGGTGTATGACGCGAAGCTCGGGGAACTTGCGCCAGAAGGCCTCAAGAGCGATATACACAACGTCTTTGGGCACTTGCTCGAGATGGTGGTCCGTTTCCTGCCTGCCATCTCGATACTCAAGGCCCGATGAGGGCGTCGCTGGGCCCCTCGAATGGGGTGCGGAGAGAAGTTGCCGCTGCGACTCGGCATCGTGATCATGCGATGCAGACGAAGCCTCTTCCGTCGCCTTCCGAGCCCTCTTCGCCGCCCGTCCGTTCGGTGCGACGTGGGGTCTGGTCAGTACGCAGTCCGATCTGCCCGACTTCTCACATTTGGAGCAGGGCGGGCTTCCGCTGTTGACGCACTTGATCTTGGACCGCCTGCGGGGTCAAAAAACGGGGTCAGCGGCCGTTACATCGGATCCGATCCATCGCCGGTGCAAGAGCCGAGACCGATAGGGAGGAGGGGTTTTGCTCACCGGCAGAATTCGCAAGAGAGACTTGAGCGCATGCTTTCCCGGTATCGCGTTTCGCTCTGTCGGTTTTGGTTCGAGAACCGAAGAGACGGGAATGAAGATTCGGATTACGGTTTTTTGAACGGGCGCGCCGGGGCCGGCTTTGTCATTGTGGATCTGGAACCGGTGGATCCCAGATTCCTGGCATTCTATTAAGGTTGGTTCTACTATAGTAGTGTCCGATTCCCTCCGATGAATCGACACCTTTGCGCACAGGAATCACAAAGACGTTGATTACAACCGATAACAACGGACCCAGTTCCGAACTCGAGGTTTCCCATCACCATCATCGCACCCTTTCATCAAGGTAAAAGCAAGATGGAAGTATAGAAAACGGCCTGTATGTAACGTGGAAGACTCCCTGAGCGGCCAGGATACTGCTCCCCGTCATGGACATGGCCGACGCTTGTTGCGAAACCAACCTATTGCACCTATTGGAAGACAGAGCAACAGCTCAATTTAGCGTGATGCCGGCTAAGCCATCGAGACTTGACTCTAATATCTGCTATCAAGCATTACCGGTACCAGGTGTATCCAATCTTCTCATCTCTAGTGGGGCGTCTCCGCAGGGTTCGACGGGTCTCTCAAGTCGAAGAAAATCAAGCCGCCGAAGCAACCACCGTCGCGCGGAGCTGCGCCGACAGCAACATCATCGCTGGCTTCCTCATTGATCACGACATTGCGCGCGCGGTCGAGGGAGAGACCAGAAAAATGACCTGTCAGGTTCTTTTCCTTGTCGGGAACGACGGGGGATCTGCCTCCTCAATGTCAAGATGCTGCCCCTAATCAATCTCACTTCAAGTAGCACGGATTAAGAAAGTGAGCGGCACCTTCTTCATGTAGAAGATCTGAAGTCCTTCTGGCAGGATTTCGATGAACAAAGTTTCGACGTGCAATCCGGAGGCTTGGAGTCTCAGCGAATGGTACAGCTCATGATAGAACAAAGGTGTCAAACATACCAACGAAGTCCTGCCAAGGTCCGTATCAGTCCATCCCAAGACAGTACTCTTGGTTCTTTCAGAAGCATTCTATTGCGGAGCACCGAGCCTAATGTAGTTTGATGAAATTGTGAAAATTAATCTTGCACCGTCTTAGCGAGCTACGTCTCACATGGCGGATCGTCACCTAAACTTACGCAACGGGTCACCGGGAATGATCTCAGCAAAGCCGTCGACACACTTGGAGTAGTTCAAACTTGGCCATGAGGAAGAGTCCATAGGACAGGCTTCAAGCTCTGTCTCCCATTGGGTCATTGGAATGCCAAGCAACGCTGTCTTTTACGTCGCACGTCGTGTGTTGGACTACATTGGGGAAGTGACAATGCTGGCCGATATCAACTTCTCGTGTATGATGTTGGACTTGTAGACTGCTGTCTTATATCAACGTTGAGCTTGTGTAAGCATGAAACAAAACCACCAGACTCACCTGGTGCGACTTCTTCATTTTTGGGGCGCTCTTTGGAGAGAATAGCCATCGCGCAGACCACTGCGTTTGAGAGAATTGACAAGTGCATTTTGAAAGGACCACAGAGGCTGCATGTGAGTAATGTTTGGGACGGAATCATTCTGGAAAACACTGCTACCCATACCGGAGCATTGTTCAAACAAAGCCCGGTAGATGTCCAGTATATATACCGCCCAACAATTGGGTGTGCGTTCTCACCCGCCAGTCCCGCTCCTACTGGCTTGATGCATCATCCTGGGACTTTTGTGCTGTGGTCTGGTGCAAACAAAGTGCATCCTCGCGATCAACTGAGTAAGATAAAACCTTGGCAAAAACCCTTTGAAAGGGAAGATCCAGCGGCACAGCGAGTTGGGTGCCTCGGTCCCTGCAGGAGACGTCACCCGAGATTGACTTCATGTGCCAAAAGTTCAATTGGGAACCAATGTGTGGAGTGAATAAGCACTGAGGCGACCGCTGCCAAGAAGCTTAGATGCAGAGGAGCAAGGTCCTGCTGAGAGCTCGCCAAGAGGCTATATATGCCATGTAACCTCGCCTTGGACTGCATGTCTCTGTGTTGACTGCCAATTGGGTACAAACAGTGGTCTGGACGTGGCACTGATAGCACTGATACCAAAGTTCTTTTTTGTGATATATGTTTACCTCATGATTGCATTGTCAAATGTAGTCAACGTACATAGCATTTTCTGATCAATCCGAATCTTGAGAAGTACGACTCTTGTTTGACGGCTGACGCAAAGGGACTTGAATACTTGTCGGAATAGGTTTGTCATAGGTCTAGGTAGATCAAGCTTTGGGCTGTGGCATGCGATGAAGTTCAGATTGTAGTCAGCGACTGGAGGGCAACTCAGATTCAAATGCGCTTCAAAGGGCCTGGATCCTCAACTCTGTAGCCAAAGACTTGCGCAACGTTCCTCATGTGCGATCGGCTTACATACAGAACAATCTCAAACACATCAATCAACGAACGAGAACCTCCGTACCCCTCATACGTCCGACATCCAAAGTCACCATGAAACATCTCAACTCGAGCCACCTCAGAAAGGCAGCCCGGTTGCATTCGTGATATAATTAACAAGCAGAAGTGACGCTGGTTGCAACGCAGTAAGTGCCGTCAGGGCCACTGCCAATCTTGGGGGGCTCATCGCCGTTGTTATTTCCCTTGTACTGCACATCATGGTCAGCTTCTCTGCTTATTCATTTAGTAGAATTCTGCGCTGATTTCAACGTACCCGATCGCAAATCTTGTTGTCATCTTGGCATGAGCTGGTGACCTTGCAGGTGTCGCCGTAATTAGTGTTGATTCCGCAGAGGACTCCCCCGTCCTTGGCAATCACATTCTTCAGAATGATGTTGCGTGCGCCTCCGTTGCCACTGCAGTTGCCACAGCTTCGGGCGAGCTTTCCGTAGCTATTCATTCTTAACAACTTGCGACATGATCAAAGTATACATGTATAGGTTAGCTTACTCATTGGCATAGAAGTTCTCCACCGACACCGTTCCGAAGCCGTTGAATTGGATAATCTTATCCGCGGCCTTGAAGGCACCGCCGCCGATGACGTAAGAAGTTCCGCTAGGTTGCTCTAGTGTGCTATAGACTCGAGTTTAGTGACAAGCAATTACATCAGTGGAACGAATCGACTCACAGAGCATCCTCGCAGACATCTGCCCACCAGACGTTGTTACTGGCGAATGTTAGTCAGCTGTGCCTTGAGGGTTTTTCTGCAGGACGCTTCCTACAGTGTGCTGCGGTCAATTAGCATTGAATAAACTTGTCGGATTTAAGGGATAATGCTCACCAGGTACCCTTGCAATGAACACCTTCTGCCTGATCAGGGCCAATGATGACGTTGGAGAGAGTGGCACCAGCTTCAAGAACGAACATGGCATCAGCTTCACCAGTCTCTTTCTGCTCGGCGCAAACTCTGGCTACTCTAGTGTTAGCACCCAATCATCTGTCATTCGTCTGGTTTTTTGACAACTCACGGCTTCGGTCAAACTTCTTCATGCCACCATCGTAAGACTGTCCAGCTGAGACAGTGATTGCCGCGCTGGTAGAAGTAGCCCCAGCCGACTGTGGAAGAGTGGTGGTAACTCCGGTGGGCGCTGGGCCTCCTGCGACTGTAGTAGTCTTCAATGTGGTAGTCGGGGCGCTACCACCAGCACTGCTATAGGCGCAAGAACATTCAGAAGAGATGAGACTTGGCTTCTTTGAGCAGTTGGTAGCCCAGGTGGGAAGAGCAGTGGTGGCAGTGATGGTGCTCTTGGTGAAGGTGGCGCAGAAGGTCGAGGCGGCGGCGTTGGACTTGATGTAGCTGGCACACGCGTTCGTGTCGGCGTTCAGGCAACCCAGGGCAGCTGGAAGGAGAGCAAGGAGGTAGTATTGGTGCATCTTGGCGCGGTACGGGAGCAGGGTGTTGTAAATCTTGGCTCTGTCTTGGCTCTGAAGATCAGGGGTGGCGCTTGATGATTTTGGTTGAGCCAAGGTTACAACGTTGTACTTATAGATGTTCGGTCGTTGACCGTTTTGATACTCAATCTGGTTTGCGTTCTTTTACCATGCTGAGGACACTAGCTGTCATCCCTCAGATCATCCGCTATCTCCCGCCTCATACATGATTAATGAAGGATTCAAGGAATAGAATTTCCCGCTCAAAATTCCACCAGTAGTGAGTGATCGATGGTTAATCAGATCAACCAGTCTGGATTGACTCCATGGCTTACATACAAACATATCGCCTTCCCCTTTCCGAACATCCTTATATCGTATAAGCTTAGCTTGAGGCAGGGGTTCGTCACCGGGACGCATCCGAGTCTACCCCACAAACCCGGATGTACCGCGCGGACTAGGAATGCTGCGTAGGATTTCGCATGTACCTTTTAATCTGTGTGTTTGGTTTCCACGTGGACATAATCAAAGAAGAGTTTCCCATTTGTGGAGAAAAAAGCACAATAATCAAAGGCAACCCAAACAGGAAAAACACCTTCCGCATACATGTGCGCAAGGTGTAGCATCCCGTCTGACCTGATTCTTGTCTTAACAACACATAGAGATAGAAAGCATTGTCAATTTCAATTACCAAGCTCATCACCCCATAAAAGGAGTTCTAAACAACTAAATTTTATATACCTCTGGGCTTCAGGCGTTCATTGTTGCGATGAACAGTCTGCGATGTCGCCTTGTTGTGGCCAAAGGTGTCTGAGAGTCGTCTCTTTGCCTCATACTTATGTTGTAGCTTCACCATGGCCGTTCTCGGGCTGCTGGATAATGTGACATTTGATGATTCGGAGGATGGGATTTATCTGTCGATGGTACGGTACATAAGCATAAAAAAAGCCACCAGTGATGATGGCGGGCTCAGCCGGGGATCCAAGCCACATTCATGGAATGCCCGCCATAACAAGCACTTTAGACGCGGTGTGCAGACTTCCGAACCAGGTAAGACAGATAGTAGGGTTACATTTGAAGACATTTTGTTTCATTGCGCGTTGCCTGACCTGTTTTTTAGTGGTCGCCTAACTAGCTGAACGCAACCAGTATGCGGTGATGCTTTCAATGGTGCGTTGCCAACTTGTCATCTTGAAATCCCGTTTTATTTAAATTTTCCGGGCCTTTGATAGCTCAAATGAACCCTCGAAGCACATGTATTTTGATTTGCATGATCTTTATTCAGGAGATACTGCGGGAATTGTGTTATCGTTCTCGCTTTGTAATCATGCAAATTACAAGCTGCAAACGTCCTGCAATTACCGCGAATTTGGGAATATTCCAGTTGGTTCGTTCCACGGAGTCGCGCTTTCGAGCACAGAAAAGCGGAAAATTTTATAGTATTATGAGCTTATGGGCTTATCAGCTAGACTTATGTGTTCTGCCGAAAGCGCATGATACAGCCCAGGGTTTCGAGGCGATAGAAATCATATTCGCTATTCTCGATTCTCTCCATGTCCAGGTCCGCGTTGTCCTATACTAGCAGTCATTACATGCCTAGTGTCGGATTGGAAGCCCAATTCGACCTCGAGTCAGCGCCAGCGCAGGGGCCATCTGAGGGTCTCTATATCAGCGTTTGACCGGCGATCCAACCAACGGTTAGAACCTCTCTTTTCCACTTCACGCAGAGATCAATACAAGAGTAATTGACCCTTCGTCACCACGGTTCGATCGAACAAATCACCCTGTGATTACGTAAACCAACACCTAGTGACGTCTCGCTATACAAATGTGTAGTTCAGCGTCCTCTTAACTCTTCTGAAACTAATGGAGCTATGGAACGCAGCTGTGGGTGAGGATTCAGTATTCCGGGATGAACTCAGGGACATCCTGCGAGAATTGATTGGGTCACGCCCTTGAATCTAGGCTGGGATCTGAAGTACAGTCGGTCTTGAACTATGAGCAATTTCCTCCCATTCCTGAGAATGAGATATCAAATTGTGGGCCCTACCTCAGCGTGCGGTATCTTTTCATTATCAAAAACTTCAAAGCCTTAACTACTTTTCGAAAGGACATATCGCTCAACAGCCATAGACTCCCAATCACCTTGACACTCTTCAATCAGACCCCAAGGATACTGTCCTCACTGCCTGATTTACTTGACGTGTCCTGTGACACCGTCGTTGGGTTTCCTTGGCCACCCGCTCTGTCTAAGCTGCAGGGGGTTTGTGTTCGGCCTTTCGACCTGTAATCATTCAAATGAGTCCCTGATCGTTTCTGTCCATGATGCTGATATCCCCCTGGTTTGTTTCGGCCTGCTGCTTCTCGCAGGGCACGAGGAGTAAAAAGGGGCTTCAGCGCGGGAACGCTAGCGCATATTATGCCAATGTTGATCTCTAGCATGGACCAGATGTTGATCAGGATGCTCTGCTGGAAAGGATCCTTTGCGAGGGTATAGGTGTAGATGGTATATAGTCGTACGATGGATGTTATAGTTGCGAACACGCCGACGCCGAATATGATGCCCAGGGCAATCTTTTCCCTTCTAGGCCGTAGGATGCCCATGAGAGTCTTAATCGGAAGGATGAGAATCCAGATATCGGTCACGATGTTGAATCCGGATGAGACTGCTTAAGAAATTAGCGGGAACTTGTACATGCATGTACCACAGGGAAGGTATGGGTAAATCGCTTACAGTAGAAAAAGGCGGTGGTATTGATACACACTCCATCGACGGTCCCAGTCAGGTCCCACATGTCATAAAGTGGTTGACATTGAGATAGAGTGACTCCAACACATATGACAAAGAATAATAGGTGAAACGCAATGGTGCATATGCAGAGAATGTTGAGAGATCTGACGCCAGCTACCCCAGAGTTAGCGCGAGATATTTCCACCATTATGATACCAAAACATACCAAATCTGAGATACATGCACAAGATAGATATCTTGATTGCAGATATGCAAACGTAGTACGTGACTTGAATTGCGAGGGTGTCCTTGAGAAGATTTGTCATATTGTCAAGGCTCAGATCTTTGGAGGGAAAGCCAATATGATTCGCCTTGCCGACGAAGATCTCTGCGAGATAGGCGAGAGTGAATACCATTCCAATGATCATGCAATAGTCATCGAGGCCGGCTTTGCGAATAAGAACAGCCCGAATAAACATACGCGCAATCACAACCATGGCTACACCAGACCAGTCAGTTTTTGGTTCATTCGAGACCCAACGGAATGACTTACTAGAAATTGCTGTGAAGAAACATGATGTGATGATAAGGCTGTTCTGCCTCACTTGGTCGGACGCCATACTGCTGTGGACCAGCGGGATACCTCCCTACAAGATCCTGGTTATCATCAAAGACAACCCTTCGTCTAAATATCAAACGTCGTCGTCCTCTGTTATACGTAGATGCTCGATGGCGCTCTGGTGTGGCATAAAATAGGGGGGGGGCTAGCGGTATTTCCTTCATACAATAGGGCTGAATATGGAGAGCATAGCCGAGCGGCATACAGTGGAAGAAAGATGGCGAACTCTCTTTCCAGACACCATCGAGAAGCATGGAGACCAGATGAGAAGAGAAGTGGAACCTCAAAGGGCCCCGCCGCCCCAGGCGGCTTGCGACGCTGGAGGGATGGACGGGGCCACGATGCATGTCGCACAGACAACAAGCCACATCCAGGGCGGAAACGAGGATCGGATCGGTTATTGAATGACGGCATCTCAATCTCCTCACAATTTACGTAGGCCTCGACGGTCTCCCTCGCGAGCATATTGCGTGGGTAGGTACTACGTCCTTGTCAGGCTTGTCAAGGGGTGCAAGCGTTTCGATCCCGCCTAGGTGCTGCATGCTTCAGCCGCAATGATGGGCTCCGAAAGGCTTGCAGATCTAGCGTGCACGTCGAGATTTTGCGAGCTTTGCAACACAGGTGAAGGACCGCTGCTAAAGCTTTTCCGGGATGGAGGACTCTGCACCGAGGCTAGTGCCCAGGGACCTGTAGCAGTTCAAGGAGGTTTAACCAAGGCCGGACATGGTCTGACAGGAAACGGCCTAATGGCGCTGAGAAAATGAAACTAGTCGGTACCCGTTGGTTCGCAGTTCTGCACAGGTGTTGGCTGATTCTTGAACCCCCTTCTTCGCCTGTTCCATTTCGTGTTCCAAACGGACGCCGAGATAGTATGGCTTGTTGGAGAGGGATAAAGGAATGGGACCAGGCAACGGCGTGCTCAACACGGCAGAGCGGGTTGAGATGGTGTGGTGAGTGTTCATCTTGCCTTTGGTACGGCCCGAGCTTCGGGTTGTTTGTTATGGTGGCCGGGTCGAACTCTATCGGCCTTGGCTTGACGGTAGACAAACTTTCTGACGGCCTGGTTATACCGAATAGAGATAGGCTCGAGAGAATTGGGGCGGTTTTGGATTATAAGTGAAAAGGCGGCAAATGAAGATCAAGCCACATCACCACTCCAAATGTCCAGCACTCTCCCCACCTTCAATCACCACATTGCGGCTATCCAAATCCTTGGGTGTATTCCGCTGTGGCTGGAGCGGAAGGTAGCCTTGGCTTTGACTAAGGTAGGTAGGTTCTTGCCCCGAGAGATCTGGTATGTTCCGTCTTCAGGTTCAGCGGCAACAGGGGTTTCCAAGGACAAGTATTCCGGTTTCTTCGGGTTATCAGTTCCTGCTGCCGAGCAGCTTTAGGTTTTCCCCCGGCCACGACAACAGAGTTTTGTTCGTCGCCGAGAGGCAGCCGATCGCAACGTCACTAAAATGATATCCACCATTGCACGAAAGAGAAGTGGCTTGTCCTCTAAACTAGTGCGGCTGGACACCTCAATCTTGCAGGTGGACATCTCAATCTTGCGGGATAGTGAACCCCGATCACGATCCGATGTGAAGTGGATAAAGCGGACCAAACAGGTCTTCTCAAACGGTGCAGAGTGATGATGGGCGATGAACGGTCGCAATGCTAAGCGGCGAGCAATCAGGCTGAACAAAATTCAAGGCCTCGATGACAACTCGGTTGTCAAGGTGTTGGTGAGCCAGCAATCTTGGTTCCACATGGCGCAAGGACAGGCACTCTTCGCCTGCCTCCCCCCTTTCCGAAGCTCTCCCTGTAATTGCATGATGTGCGGCAAGTCCTCAATCACCCTCCATTTCCTGGTAGAATTTCTCCCTTCCCTCCCGTGCCTCCCAACATTAAACTTGAATGATCAAAGGGCCTAGTTATTGCCTGGGACTCCAAGTGCAACAAAAGGGCGCGCAGCCTGTGAGCCCTCTCGTCACCGGATGTCCACGCTTCTCGGTTTGTGATAGCGCGGCAGTGTGTGGAAGAACTCAGACCCTGATCAACAGTGGCAGATTGGTAGCAACAGAACACGCTCGGTGACGCTCGCGATCATCAGTCCGACCAGCCTCTCTTGAATGATGCAAACCGATTGACGCAGGGCTTTCGGCCAGTTGAGACATGACCACACAACTGAAGCTGTGGCTACTTGTGGCTACTTCCGCCGGTCGGGCGTTTGATGTAGGTAGCGTGGCCCAGCGCAGTCTCTCGACTATCTGTACCTTACTGGGGCCTACGAGGAAACGATTGTGAACGCGAGTCATAACCAACACCTGTCACAGCCCTACGGAGCCGCATTGAGTTAAACACCAAGACATTAATCACATCTGCAGGTCCATTCGGGTGCAGTCAAAGCACCCAAAACATCAGCCGTGCTCCCTCGTCACAACGGCGAAGCCAAACCTGCTGGTCGTTAGAGGGTAAAACTCTAAGCTTTTGCTGCGTTGCAATGGTGCGCGCACACTCTCTTTCAACAACCATCGTCACAGCCTCATCCCACTTGATGGTTGACGCATTCGGATTCTCCGCTACTTCCGGTGATGGTTTCCCATTGATACTTATCTTTCTATCTGGCGGAGAAAGACACAGGTCCAGCCAGAAAGTCCTCTCACATGCAAGCCTCACAGCCGCACTTTCAACAACTCTCATCTTGACCCCGAAGCCCCTCGTGTGGCTGTTCTTTTATCTTGTTTGCGCCCCGACTTGCCACCAGGTCGTTGTCTCAAGTTTCAATTATTTGCGACAGGAACTGATCGCCATCCCCCTCCGCTACAGCAGCTGCAGCCCATTGACGCCGATCCACCCTCGCCCACATGCCGGTCCACTTCCCGCTCGTCGCTGGTATCTCAGGTGGCCCAGCAGAGATCATTCGCCGGTAGCCAGACAGCTCTGGGTAAGGTACACCATGTCTCAATATCGAGCCATACCAGAGAACCAAGTCGACATTTTTGTAGATGATCCGATGCAATTCTTGGTAGACCACCTCAGGTTATCGTCTTCCTGCTTCGCTGCTCTCGTTTGCCACGTGGCTTGGGTGGCATTCCTTTGGCAGGATGCCAAGGTTGAATATGAGTCAGCTCTGAAAACGCAAACCAATTCAGACATCCCCTGTTGAAGAATTTTCAATAAACAAGGAATCTTCACCATACCTATAGATGCATGTGCGCAAAGATGGCTTGGTTCGGGGCCTGGCTCATCGTACGCGGACCGAGAACGTCCTGGGACCTTCCTCATCCTTTCTTCTGAGTCTACCACCTTCTTAACATACAGCCTCATCTAATAGAGACAGAGAATTCGACCTGCTTCAATAATAGTGGCATTTAATTGGGATGACTCAGGAGCTCGGCTGGTTTTACTAGTCTTGTAATGAAGACAGTTTTACGGAGTTGAAGAAGACGTGATCTGCTCCTCTGATATGATTCCGATCATCCAAATGTTAATGACGTCTTCTCATGCCTTTGTTTTTGTCATCACTTCCCAAAAGTCTCCAACCAAATCAAAACGCTGATTCGCGGAGGCATTGGGAATCCACTCTATACTCGGGTCTCAGGCTCGCCCTTCAGCCTCCGAATTTCGACAGTGAAACGCATTCGCCAGTTATTGGCATATCTCTCTGAGCTGAGAATACCTTTTCTTTCTTTCTCAACCATCCCCACGATAGTCAGAGAAATGAGACATCTCGGCAGTGATGTCAGTCAAGCTAAGTCCCTGGGAAATTGAATCAAACACCCAGACCGCTGATCACAAAAGAAGTATGAAACACAGGATGACCATGTACTGATCTCTACAGGAGCTGTTTCTATTTCAAAACGAATCTCTGATAGAAATTATTGTTCCCGAAAATGACGGAAATTTGCCGTCATCGCCAGATCTCAATCGCGTTTGGACCGGTTCAAGCCCTTTAACCCCTCCCGTGCCGGAAACAATGCATTTCTTATTTTGATATCAGACATCATTTACTCAGGCTTTAACCAGTCCAATCTATACCCGGTAAAACCCCTGAAGGGTCTCAAAGATCAGCGTTTCAGGCAGTATTCTGTATATCGAGACATGCTTGATTAAAAATATATTTGCAGCTTGTGTCTCGTATTTTCGGAGGTTCATCGAACACGAATCAGCAAACTGGTAAATACTTAGGACGCTGTGGCTACAAACGCTCTTGCATCCTTCAGGGGCAACTATTATCTAATGCAATCAAAGGGTTTATGTGGTCAAGAGAATACAACGAGCTACTAGTGACAGCGGTGAGCATGAACACGATATGAACGCTCAGCTTAAGCAATAAACGCGATTTATATTGCACGTTGGAGTGGACATTGAGTTCTTGATGATAGTAATATTGCATCATTTGCAATATTGCCAGAAATACTACAAGTGCACAGTTGCCAATCTTCGCAGGCCTGGATTAACAAAATGAGGTACTCCAACATTGCCTCTCAAACATGGGTCTCCTATCATAGATTTGACTGTGTAGAACATGTCTTCAAGCTTTTCTGTAAGTTATTGTTGAAAGGATATATTCAAACGCCTCAGAAGCAACAATAAATCACCTCAAGATGTTTTCCCAGTCTCTTTCCCTCACTCATACTAAATCGATGTTGTGAGAGCGTTCTCAGAACATCTTTGCAGTTCCTTGCATTGGGTATCTATTCAGGCAGTGGTTCAATCACTCCAATCCGTCTCCAATTCCTCAGTCAATTTCCGAGACTGAACATTGACACCTTGGACAGCCTGGCATTCGCCGACAGGAACTCCCAAAACCCTAGTCAACCCAAAAAGCCTGCCCATATTCTCCTTGGCACCGACTCTCAGCTCCTTTTTTACTGCACTTCTCAACGATCCCTTCCAACCAAACATGACCTCAGCGGCTGTCGGCGCCCAACCGCGAGACAATTCGGCCTGCGCGGGTTGCATCGTCATCCACGGCGTCTTCTCACCGACCAGTTGGGGCGGGTACACAGCCGAGAGCTGCCAGATCTGCGCCGCTGAGGCCGGCGTCGGCGCCCGGGCGACCACCCAATAGAATCTGCTCAGGGTGTCGACGCCCCCGAGCAAAGCCTCGTCAAAGTCGTCGGAATCCCCGCTCGAGACGCGGAGGAATTGGAAATACACCTTTGTCAGGCGCAGCGCATCGTTGGCGCGGCAGTCGCGCAGCTGAGACGTGTCCGCGGTCCACAGAGGCGTATAGTGATACGGGTGATCGGGCTCGCGGGCGTTGCCGAGGTCGCCGAGTTTCCACATTCTGGGGTCGTGGTCGGACGCGACAAAGATGTTGTCTAGCTTGACGTCGTCGTGGCAGAGGTCGTGAGCCATGTGTAAGTTGTCGAGCGCCGCGAGGAGAGACTCGAAGGATGGTCTGAACATCTGGTCGAGCTCGCGATACGAGGGCGCGCTGTCGGAGGCGTGCAGCTTCCTGGCCAGGTGCTTCAAAGTGCCTGACTTGAGGGACGGGGAGACGAGATGCCATCTCGGGGGTTCCAATGGTTCCGTGGCGGCCAAGAAGTAGTCTTTGACGGGGACGAAGAGCTCCTTGTCTCGGTCGTCGTTGAGCAGTGTCTGGCCGTCGTCTTGTCCGCCCATGATAAGACTGGCAGGGATCTCTGTGGGCCATCTTCTCACGGATCCATCTTTTCCTTGGATACAATTACGAAACGGGCTCGTCTCCTCGTTGTAGACCTTGATGACTGTATTATTGAACGTGAATGTCTCACCCTCCCGTCCTTTTCCAAGCTTCTTCCACTGGTGTTTGTTGTCAATGAGGATCCTGCGTTCATCGTTTGCCGTGTCGGAAGCAACTTCCCAGCCAGTGCTGGAGAGAACTGCCTCTTCGTAATCCGAGAGAGAGTCGAACTGAGTCGGTAGATACTTGGCTCTCATGGCCTCCCGATATCGAAAATGCAGATCCAACAAGTGGTACATGACGACAAGCGAAGCAATCGCAAGGGCCCGAAGTGTCATCCGCGCGGTGAACGACTTCAGCCCCCTCCGACGAGCCCCAACGGGACTCCAACTGCGACCTTTCATCGACGAGTGTCACACCAGTATGCTGTTATGGATGAATCTGGTGATTTTTGTGGGAAAATCCATCAATGGTAAGTTAGCAGCAGCCCCTCCCATATAATAAAGAAGGCCGTCAAGCGGCCGAGCGCCGTCAGAGGCAAACAGCTCATCCATGGCGTTTGCGTGAACGAACTTACAAGAATAACAGGGAGGGGGGCAGAATCCGAATTAAGCTACGCGGCCACGACTGTTGTCATACCGCCAAGTGGTTGCCACATCGTCTCGCTATCCCCGTCAAGGAACGCCGCCACCCAACGCCCAGGTTTATGACAGCCCAGGTCTTTCTCAACTCAAACGCTGAAACGGTCCTTCATGGTGGCTGCATCGAAAACCTTTCTCTGTTCTTGCGAACCTCACAAACAAGGTGGAACCCGGGCCAGTTCAAGTCATGGCAAACATGCGCCCCAAGCTTAGCGATGCCTGTTATGCCTCTTTGCCGACCGCCAGAGTAGGGCACCTCCGCCAAGGAATGAACCTCTGAAATGAGTACCGTCCTCTCATTCAATGCTATATCAATCCCGCCGGGGGGGGGGGAGGTGTTTTCGGCGAAGAATGCGTTGGAAGCCAATCAGATCATCAAGAGCGGATGCTACTTCGGAAGGGGGTAGATTGCAAGCGAAGACGGCACTTGAAGCACACAACTTGCCTATAACCTGGTCTCAGAACCTGGTCCTAGCCGGAGATTCGAAATACGGGAGACCATGGGATGACCCCGTTCTCTTATCGAAGGTGGAAGACCACCTTGGATGCCATGGCATTGGTGGGAGGGCGAAGTCAGAATAAGGTCAATTTGAGGTTTGAGACGGGGCGGGACAACCTTCCCACAACCCTCCCACATCCCTCTCACTCCAACATGAACCACAAATCAACCTTCTCAGATGGGTTGTGGGGGCTGATGTCATGGATTCCCCAGCCAGCGCCCAGCCCATCACTTCATCCGTGGATATGCCATTCTGCGCTACTAACTAGCCTTCCCCGGCCTGCCCTGGCGCCACGCCGTTGTTCTCAACGGCCTCTTTTGGGTGTCTGCCGAACTTTCGACGGAAATTGGCGCCCGACCCGGAAACAAGTCCCGGGCTTCTTCAGCTGCTGTTAGGTGCTTCGAGTTCCATCGGAATCTCTGTCCACTCGGTTTCTTTTCCTCTCCCTCTCAAGCTAAGTTTTCTCAGGCTGGCACCGGAGTCCGCAATTTAATGGACCGCATGAAATCCAGAAATATGCCGTCGTCCGATGAGTGGTTGAGTCGACGGATCGCCGTGCCGTCAAGCATTCAGCGGAATGTAGCGCTTTGACCGGTGTAATCAGGCGTGACTAGCAACACCTACCTCACCAATGTCGGCATTTATGCATAATTAGTTTAGTCATTTTCTCAACTGGTACTCTCCCTAGAAATTGCCTGAACAACATCATCATTAGACTCCCTCCAAAGAGGGGCAACACTGCGATCCATAAGGTTGGGGTGTGTCAGCTGAAAAGGCAAATTCCGCCTCGTCCGTTAAAACCCACAGACAGCCGCACAGCGCATGCCAAGAAACTCAATGGGGACTTGTGCAGCGGAACAGAATTGCTAGGGTGTTTGACCTGCTCTATGCAAAGAGTCCCAAGCTCGACATTTTGGTTATCGTCATCCAGAAGCGGGAAAGGGAAGCCACATATGCATAGAGTATACAACCAAGCTTTCCCCCGAAAAGCTAAAGCCGTTTCTGAATCCCAGCTTTTAGCTGACTCATCTTGATGCTCAGACTACGGCACTTTTATGATCTGTCCGACAGCTAATCACTCAATATCGTTAGTGACGGTCAAAAGTTTCATTAGTCGGGAAACCATGCGCAGGTTCTCGATAGCATTTAAAGAAACTTCAAACTTCGCAGAGTCCCTTACCGATGTAGGATTTCGTAATATCTATGATTCATGTATCAATTGAAATTACTGGCTGTCAAAAGGGGACTTGGTTCTCATCTAGAAAAGTAATAACCGAAATGTGTCTTGAAGCTGTACGGTGTACGATTCGCAGAGTTCTCGATGGTAGTACAGGGATTGGCAACTTCCACTGCGATCTTCCGTCCAGTTGCATAGCCATCGTGCCAAATACACTCACCATTCCTTGTATGCCTGCTCTGGTACTTTTCATATCATTGAAAATGCCGAGAGCGTCACAGACTTGGCCCATGCTGCACCCACCACTTCTTAATCCTATTGCCCTCTCTCCTCCAAATACACGATCCTTGACAGGACTCATCATCTCTACAAACACCTGCACGCCAGTGCCTCTCCTCAAATTCTTCCCTTTTGGACAAAGTAGAATTTAAATGTACACTATCACCATCCGCCCGACAAAGCTCCTGCTTCGTCAGATTAGCCCACTCTGTCTGCAGTACACTCAACCCCGCCGCGGTCCTCCGGCGTTCCTCGTAGAGATATTCAACCATGCTTCGCGGTAGCACGTGAACGATCCTTGTCTCCGGGATCCTCCAACACCCCGTAGTGTCATCGTTCGCCGCCTGTGCCTCCCCGTCGCCTTCGCCACGCGTAACAAGTACGGCCCTCTGCCGCTCGAGCAAGTCCCGCCGGAGCCGGCACAGGTACTCGGCATACAAGGACGCCGCCGCGGCACCAGCACCGATTCCGACTCCGCCGCGATTCTCCATGAAGTCCACAAACTGCGACGCCCCGAACCCGGATCGGAGACCATGGAACCCAAAAGCATCTTCATACCCGCCACCCAACCCGGCCACATCAACAAGCTCAACATCCACAGCCAACAAATCACCACTCCCCCTCGCCGCATCAACAACGCTGGCCCCCACGACCGCCGGCATAACCCGTCTACCGCTACGCCACCGCGGTGGCGGAAAGCAAGGCGGAAAGCCGGGCCAATCCTCCACATCACCCAGCGTCCACTCCACAAACCAAAGCTCCTCAACAGCCCCCAGCAACCTCAGCAATAAAGAGACAATCAACGGCACGGCCGCCGGCCTGTTCTGCCCGGGAGGTACCGCACCCGCGTCGTACAGCACACACGCCGAACGCTCCAGCGCAAGCCTCCGCACCCGTCGCAGATCCGCCGCCGCGAACTGGCCCACATCCCACGGGCCCCCGCTCAACAGCCTGGGCCGTTGTTCTTTTTCGTAGTCGTCATGAGAGAGGAAGAGAGTGTCCCGGTCGAAATGAAACCACGTCCGCGGCTCGGCCGTCCGCGTCGCAAAGGCGAGGTTGTATCCGCCGCGCACTAGCTCCCTGCGCGACTCGACGCACGTGTGCAAGAGCGTCGGTATCGGGGCCTTGCTATATAAGTAGCCCTCCCTGACGAGCTCCCACGCGACCTCTGGGTTGTCGGATAGCCATGCCAGGGGTGTTTCTGGACACTGGGCGGACGGAGTCCAGGGCTGTGGGATGGGCTTGCCGCCTGTGATGCCGTGCTCCTCGAGCGTCGTTTGGCGGGAGTTTCTCCCGTTCCGCATGCGCTTCCTAATCTCGCTGGCGCAGTTGACACTGAAGAATTCAATGTCAGGGTGGATTTGAAGCTGGGCCGGATGTGTGCGAAGGGTCTCCATGAAATCCTCGCACTCGACAGCCGTCTTTTCCTTGACCCTTACGATGCGTGGCGGGGTGGCCAGCCAGTAGATTTCTCGTCGAATCTCATACGGAAGGGTCAAGAAGCAATGAAAAGTCTTTGGAGCCATGGTGTCCTGTACCGTACTCATCAATACATGAGTAGACGTGAACAGACCATCTAAGCACAAGTTGTGTTCTGCGTACCATCAGTCGTGTATAGCGGGGTTAGGCTCATCTAGGCAGCAAGCATCGGGATAAAAACTCACCGTGCCGTCTGTGGCAGGGATAACACCTGAGGCAAGACTGCACGTGCGGGTAAGTAAGCTGTTCGTAGATCGATTAGTACTCTATCAACAATAGACTTCTACTTAGGGTTGATTGACAAATAGAGAAAGATAAGCGCTAACTAGTATAATAGTAGCTACCAGAGCCAATACCAATGTATGTAGGTTTGACGGCAGGCTCACATGGTTCAACTACCATATTTAACATCAAACTCACTAAGCTTCTTCCCCCAGAAACCTATCCCCGAAACCACGGGGTTCCAAGAACCAATGAAGTCCCATCCTAAATAGAATCTGTAGGAACTTGAGACGAACCAAGGGTACCTATTTTTGTAAATCTCTGCCAGAGAAACTTGCCCGTGGGGCCAGTGTTTCGGAGAAATCGAAGGATAAAACTACATCTAGATTGAGCTGACAATTGATTAATTCACCTGCTGTGATAGGTCAAGTCTTCTTGATGGGTGATGCTACAAAAGAGGTTGTAGCTCGTCATGCTTCATTGGGTGTTACTATTTGCTCTATACCTGCCGTGGGGGAGGACGAATATAATATTAGGTCGTGTTTGATCCTGCGTGTCATCATGAATAAATTGCTGATGGTCTGTTTCGATATATTTGCATCCAGGTGTAACTGAACAAGCTTCGAGCCTTGATCTCACTGTCGATAGCTCGCCTCGGTAGTCAGTCTCGCGGGCAGCACGAAATTTGCCCAAGCTGGCTTCATCCTAGACATCCAATTCGTGTACAGGTGCTTGACGATAAGCAAAAATCCACCTCAACGTTTCGAGGACCTCTTTTGTTTAACATTTTGGAAGCACAGGTGTATTTGGGACACCTGTAGGAAACCCCGAGACGTCTATCTCGTTCATCGAAGCCTTTTCACGACTAGCTCACATTGGCTACAATGTGACCTCATGGCCAACTCATCACTGTCCGGCCAGCAGTACTACCTGTGCGTCTTCGTTGATTTCAATTAAGTAGATTCGCTGCGGCACAAGTATGCAAGGCCCCTTGGAATTCAAAGTGATTCTTGAGAATTGTTGATTCTTCTACACAAGGCAGAAACGCTAAAATTTGGACCATCTTGACCTTTCAACCCCCAGCACCCAGAACATGGTTGAAAATGATTTATTTCATTATCCATATTGAAGAACGCCACTCCTTTTGGTCCACTGCAACTCAACGGCCTGATGAAACGCTTTACGGCAGCAGTCTCTTGGGCGTGCGAGGGTAGTACGCCGCGAGGTGGACGCTAGGCAGTGCCAGGAACCACGCAACTACGCGATCGAGACCAATGCCACCTCCACCGTGAGGCGGCACACCGACCTGTCGGAATACCGTGAGGTACTCCTTGATTCCAGCACTTTCGGGGTCAATGCCCTTGGCGCGGATACGCTCCTCGAGCTCAGCCGGGTCATTGATACGTTGACCACCAGAGAGCACCTCCTGTCCACGGATGAAGAAGTCAAAAGCGTTTGTGACGCGAGTGCCTTCGCCAGTAGTGGTACCAGCATCGTCAAGCTTGGCATAGAATGGGCGCGCCGTCTCGGGGAACTTGTCGATGACATAAAAGTCGGTGTTGTACTTCTTGCGCACGACCTCACCAAGGGCCTTCTCTTGAGGGGTGCTCATATCCTCATCGTCACGTACGTTGGCAAACTCGGCGGGGCCTTCCTCGCGGAGAAGCTTTTGTGCCTCAGCAAAGGTCAAGCGGACCTCCTTGCCTGGCTCGGGAAGGAGCAGCGGCTCCGAGTGGTAAACGGATCGGACTGTCTCAATTTCGTCGGCGCATCTCTCTGTATCGACGGAAACTCGGGTTAGCAATTATGAACGCAGGAACCAAATAAGTCAAGGACCTCAGGGTGGTTGATAACTGACCTTGGATGCCACGGAAGATGGACAGCAAGACGCCCTCCAGGACGGTGAGGACTTCGGTGTAGGACTGCTTGATCTCCATCTCCACATCAAGGCCGGTGAATTCGGTCATGTGTCTCGGGGTGTTGGAGTTCTCGGCTCTGAAGACGGGGCCAATGCTAAACACACGCTCTCTGCCTCCTGCAATTTCGAATTGCTTGTAGAATTGGGGCGATTGGGCGAGGAAAGCCTCCTCACCGAAGTATGCGAATCGGAAGACGTTTCCACCGCCCTCGGAGGCAGCACCGATGAGGCAAGGCGGTTCGAATTCCTTGAATTGCAGGTTTTCGAGGTATGAGCGGAAGATCTTCTTTACTTCGATACGGATATCCTGTGCCGAGGCCATCAGTAATAGAATCGGAAGCCCATATCTAACACCAACATACCGCAATAGCCTGCTGAACGGGGGCGCGCTTGTGCATGGCAATGTTATCGAGATGAGTGAGCATGGTTGCGGATGGCACCGTGGTTTCGGCAGCAGGCTTGGCGGCCTTCTCCTTCTCGGCATCAGCATCTCCGACCGGGGCCTTCTCGTCGCTGAAGTTGACAATGGGCTGGCTTGCAGCTCCCAAGGTCATGCCAAGCATGGCGGGAGCCGGTGCGAGGACGAAGCACTTGGTGATGTGGAGCTCGAGGCCCGAAACTCGGCAGCTCTTGACGGGCTCGAGAGGCTGCTTCACCTTGGCCTCAACCACCACGTAACTCTCGGGGTTGATGCTGGTAATCCACTTGACCATACGGCGACTGACAATGGGCTCCTCGTCAGAGGCCATGACGACGCCCTGGATGTTCCAGTTGCCTCCCTTGCGAAGCTCGACAAAGCCCATCTTGGCACTCTGGACACGAGAGTTCTGAAGCCATGCGCGGACGATGACGGTCTTTCCGTTGTGGGACTCGTCGAGGGAACGGATTTCGACTTCTTCGGCATCTTTGCTGAAGACAGGCTTGGTGCCATAGTTGTCCTGTGCAGGGTCGTCCTCGAGGGTCACATTGGCGGCGGCTTGGGCGAGTTCTGCGGCACGCGCAGCCTTCAGGGCCTCCTTCTTCGCCTTGGCCTCGGCCTTCTTCGCGCCCTTCTTGGACGTCGGAGCGGCTTCGTCTGCCATGATGCTGAGTATTGTCGGAATCGGTGTGGTGATTGAGCTCGACACACGATCAGGCGTAAAATTGAGGGTAAGGTACAGAGTTATGGAGGGGCAATGAGGGGCAGGTGGGAAAAATTTGGATGTCATTCCACCACGTGACTCTTATACCAGTAATGCACAGACCACTTGAGCTCGGCGTGACGTGGTGGGATGCATTCGGAGACTTGTTTCTAACCAGGAGGCCAGCTACACATACGCACCGGTGGACTGACCGAATTGAATCAAACTGCTCATACAGCTCAGCTCTCAGAGCCTCAAAGATATGTATGACTCACTGGCCGCATCTAAGCGCGCGAGAAGCACTCGTGAAGGGGGCTTTAAGCGACAACATCAGCGGGCCGGAGCTAGGCAAGTTTATCAACATCGGCGATAATTGTTGGCTTGCGTGAAGGCCAGCATTTCTTCAGGTCTGGTAATTGGCATTGGATGTAGATTTGATTGATCAATACTGCCCCAACATTGTTTCTCCGTTGGATTGTATGGTTCCAGGGTGTGATACCACATGTCCAAAGTTGGTGACTTCATCTCCCTTTTAACCAACGAAGTTGAAAGTCAATAGATCCTCCTTGCCCGTCCCGGAGAGGGTGTTGCCTTTCTCCTTCAGGTGCTCAGATTCATCTACAACCAGGGTGGCGCGATGTCCTTGAGTATGGGCTGGTGCTTCCTGGATCATATGACGAGGAGCCCAAAGACAATAAGACCTCGGGCTCGACAGAGCTTTGTCGCAATTTCCATGAACTCCCAGGATTTCTTCCACAAATGTGCCAGCCCCCGAGGTCAAATCTCAGCTAACCGTCGGGGCCGCTCAGCTAGGGCCAGGAAATGAGTCTCTCGTCCCCTTCAAGAGCATCAGGCAAGGTACTAGACAGAGCGTTGTTTTTGTGTTCAAATGGCCAGAAAAAGGATGTTGTTGGGCCAGGCCTTGTTCATGCTTCCACCCGGATTGCATTTTATCCATCCTCGCAACTTGATATCATATGTGCAAATTCGTTTCTTCGTCCATACACCAATTTCTACAACCACTTTCTTTTCAGTCCGTACCAAGTCTCCACAGCCCATCGCCGAGGAAATGCGCCTCCTCCACCACGGGACCCTTGCCCTTATCCTTGACCTCCTTCGTACCAGCAACCAAAAATCCAACAGCACACGCCTCTGTCTTGCCCTCCGCCATGATAACAACCGGCTCGCCCTTTTCCAGCTCGCGGCTCCAGCGCCCTTCTTCGTTGACGCCCTCAGCGCCTTCCCGTGGTTCAGGCAACCTACCACCCGCGCTCGTCAACCCGGGAGCCATGAGCGTGGCGCCCGAGAGCACAAAGCGGATGGCGCCGCGGTCGATTCGGATTGTGGGAAAGGCCTGGGGAAAGCGGTGGACGAGCTTGAGATGGGGGACGAGGGTGGCGTTATCCTGCTGGTAGAAGAGGGGCTGTTGCTCGGAGACAAAGAGGGAGCAGCGGTCGGGGAGCTTCATCTGCTCGAGGGAGGCCTTTTTGGGCATCACCTCGTCAATGTAGGGGTTTAGGAGGGGGTAGCTCGAGAGGAGCGAGTCGCGGAGGGAGCGCTGGACGGAAGACTTGAGCTTCTGCTTCGGCTTGGAGGTGATGCTGGGCGGGGTAATTTTTGTTAGCTTCCTTCTGTTTTCTCCTTTGCTCATGTTTCGTAACGCATTGGACCGACGGGAGCATACTCTTTCTTGAACATTTTGGCGGTACCGAATCGAAGTCTGCTAGGGGAGAAAAGGGGTATCACTGGTGTATTGGGACGCCGACGAGATCTGTCGCGCTTTGGGTAGTCCGGTGGTGGTGGTTGATGGTGGGGTTGTTGGGAGCGAACATCGCAGAGGAAAATTGCCCCGCAGTCGGGCGGGCGGGGCGGACCAATCATGCAGTAACGGAGGGGCAGACACGATCGAGAGCATTTGCAGTCGCATCACGTCACTTGGATTGACAGATAGAAAGGGACCCAAGACGTGAGTTTAGGGATTGGGGAGTTAAAGATTATAATTCTTCAAAAGTTTGTAACTATACTGTCATGCAAAAGCTCTATCGTAACCCATCATCGCAATGTGCCACTGCGGCCTAACTCCGGATCTCTCCAGGCGCAAGCGCAGAGACACCATTATCGCAATAGCTCAACCGTGGTTGACGTGAGAGACGGTCCCGTCCTCCTTGACATGTACGTTGAGTCTGGAGGGTCTGAAATCCTTGGTGACCATCATACCAGGCTCAATGACGCGCGTCTCCTCGGGGAGATCCCTTTTGCAGAAGGTCTAGAAACGCACGGTAATTAGCATGGTCCACACAAATGCATCAAGAGGGAGTTGGGAGCTCACAGTCTCGTTGGACTCCTCCTCGTGGAGCTTCTTGCCGACAAGCTTGTTGGTCCACTCCTCGGTCTTGTCATCGGAGGAGTTGTTGTTGATACCAGGTACGACGAGAGGCATGATGGCGATTTTAGCTGTGAAGCTTGCTGGTGTTGTATGTTTTGTGCTGGCTGATCTGAGCGATGATGAGTGGAGTGTTTATAACTTGTATTCAGTGAGGAAAGAGTAAGGGTGGTGGAGTTGCTTCAGATTTAATAGCAGCAAAGGTTCGAGGATGTCCAAAACAGGAAGGTTGGAGGTCTAGACGCTGCATCGACCGATGACGTCGTAAGTGTGTGGGGGCGGGGGTTTGTTTCTAGGTAGCAAACTAAGGGACTGCTCGTCCGACGCAAAGCGCCGCCGGGACGATCTTGGAATCGAAGCACGCCAGCCTCCCGTCTGAAAGCCTGCAGCGGACCCTCACACCTATCTATCCCTGTTTCTTATTTTGCTCGGTATTGGGGCCCTCACTAGATAATGTTTAAACAAAATGGGCTAAGATCGAAGCCCCGTCAAGGAATCTACATGTGATATTTTTTCACTGTCATGGTCAAGCTGTCATGCAGCAGTATACTGACCGGTTGGTTTGGTCCATCTGTTCTATTTGGATCGGAAGCGATGGGTGCTGGGAATACCGGACGGGCGAATGAGATGGGAGCAATCCCTTGAGTTCGAATAAGGAAGGTAGGAGCCACTGCGCCATGTTAGGGAGGTCCACGATCAGATTGAAGAAACTCGAATGAATCTCCACTAACGCTGATCTCAGCCGGCCACAGTACCTGCGGTACTTCCCATACCTGGGTGCATGATATGAATGCATCGCCCCAGACGTGGAGTTGAATGTTGCAAAATTATGAATGCCTTTGGGAGTACAAATTCACCGATCAAAGCATCCCGGGCCTTGCCGCCGTGCCGCCTTCCTGGGCCCGGTGGCATGGGTCCACTTGCCCGACATGGAGCTGACTGCAGTATCCGTAGACTACAGAATTAGGTAACCACAGAATTAAGGTAAGCAACCACGTACAGGGTTGGGTCTCTTGAGTCTGTGCACTTCCCGATGAGAAAGTTCGGCGCCTTCCTCCCAGGCAGAACCATTCGATCAGGTTGTTGCCGTTTATTCTTTGCAAGGTGCATGGACGATGAGAAGGCACCAGCAATCTTTATACCCAAGGTTCCTACCCGTTGCCTTGTTATTTCCAGGGCCTGACGACAGTCGGTCCGAGGAAAGATGCAACGTAAAAAGGAGAACATTCCATCTGCACCTGTGGAATTTTCTCGGGTTCCTGATATCGCCGAAGTCCTCCGCCGAGTTTCTCAGTCAGCGGAAATGCAACACCGCCCCGCCCCGATCTTACAGTCCCCTCCTTATTCAACTGGGGTTACGAAAATGTCTCCTTGCTAACAGTCCTTTTATTGGCGTTTTGCTTGCGTATTGCTACCAGGATAGCGACCTTGTCTCAGGTGGGTGCTTGTCTGGGATTATTCATGACGTCTGACCGCATCGGCGCGCCGTTTCCCGTCGAGGTTCTCGCAGGAAGGGGACTGGCGCGAATACAGTAAACCCAGCACTTCACTTGGTGAACCAAATACTTGGGAAGGCCATATTGCCTCTCTCACTATCTCCAAAGCAAACAACATATTGACTTGTCGCAAAGGTCAAACCAACTACGGGGGAACTCCAGCCAGAGATGAGCAGAAGAGTTCAGCTGCAACATGCAGTCGTCCGAATAGGGACGGAGACAAGTGGCTGGCTCAGCTTACAGGGTGGCAGGTCTCAGCCACAGCCAAACGACCAACAGCCAATTAGAGCCGCGCCGGGGATCACCACAGCCCCTTAGCACTAATATCAAGCGAGCGACTTTTTCTTTTCCTCAGCCATCAGGGAAGGGAAGCTGTTCTCTAACCCACCCGCCCCCCAGATGGCCAGAGGAGAAATGCTGGAGCCTGCTACACGCTACATGACGGAACTGGAGCACGGCAAGCCAGAAAGCAACCGACGCGGTGGCTCGGTATCGGCCTAACTCCCGAAATTCAGTGCAAGCCCCCTGTGCTCTGTGCCCTTCCCCCTTGCACACTTCGGGCCAAGCCGTGTGCCGGGAACAGCAGATGCTATTTTAGGTCAAGATTGTGGGTTTTGGGCGCTGTGCGAATAGCTCTTGTCGACAATCGTGAGCCTCAGAGAGAGTCCGGCGCATGTCGGAGGGAATAAATCATGACGGCTTCCAGAGCCCCGGGCAGTGGTCATCGAGCGACGAAGTTGGGAGTCTCTCGAATATCCAGAGACAAACACGGCTCATAACTCGAGATGAGATCAGACGATGATTCCACGTGAAGGCATCATGAACCGCCCGTGCAGCAGCAGATGCGACCAACAGAACTAATTATGGAGGCCGGCGCCATCAGCCACCACGACTCCAGCTCCCATTCGCCAGGTGGGCTAGCAAAGGGCGAGCTACAAGGGCTGTGCTGCAGGAGCAGTAGCACCACCAAACCAGACTGAAGCCTCCAGAACCGAACACCCTCCTCTCCGGGAAGAGCTGCTGCGGAATGAAGGCCCCAGCCCTACAAGCCCACAAGCCTGGCAAGCCTGGTCCTGCTAAGCTGCAGGTAAGCAAGGAAAAGAGTGAGCCTAAGCGGAGATCCAAGACATGACCAATCCCGACCCCAACGCTGGGGCATTGGGGCACACCCGTGCTGAGGTGCAGTTTGCTCGTGGCATTGGCGTTGGCGTCCCTCAGCTCATAGCCAGAGAGAGACAAGACAAGGACGGTGAGGTGACAACAGCAACAAGCCAAAATGGGTACCAACCAGGCCCAGCCCAGCCCAGAGGAGCCGAGAGGCGTCCTGCTCCTTCCCTTCTTTTAATTGAAGCTCATTCCCAGCTCATCCGGCGTGAGCCATTGTGCTTTCTTCCCTCGCCCTGCTCCTCATCTCCTCCGAGCACACAGATTTCGGACCTCTCCATCACCCCCAAGGTAAACACCAATCACCCGATTCCGACTACCCGACCTCCAACCTCACTTCCAAGTTCCACGGTCGAAATTGTCTTCAGCTTGTTCACGGTACTGAGAACCGAGGCTGCCGGTAACCAAACAGTCTTCCCAATCAGGAAGCTGCCAAACCCCGACATCAATTCGTCGCACAGCACCACGTCGTCTCCCCAAAGTCTGGGCCGGCACTTAATAAGCGCCCACTCCGAACCGCTGTCAAGCCCACCTCCAGCAGACCCCCGTCCCGGCAAATCATTTGCGGCACCCCACAAAACCCGGGCAATATGCTTTCATCCCAGTCCGCCCCGGCGCTTGTTGCGCTTCTCTTTGCCGCCGCTGCATCGGCCCTGTCGCCGGCGAGACTGCACTGCCTTCGTTCACGAAATGTCGAACTGGCTAGACTAGCAGCATGCGGCGACTCTGGATCCGTGGCCCACTGCATGGAGATGCTCACCGACGACTTTACACAGATCGATCTGGAGAGATGCTACATCAACGCGGGGTGCGACTTTACCGAAGCCGTCATCGAGTCGCAGTGGACTCTAGATAGGTGCGACGACAGAGGCAGCATCCCTGCCGAACTGCGCAAACGCCATGTCGCCGTCTTCGCGCGTCAGACGACCGAGGCGACCGCGGCTGCTGCTGAGACGGCCACCGCTACATCCACAGGCACGGCCACCTATTCCAAGCTTATATGCTCCACGACAACAACAAAGTCCACCACGCAATGCCCCGTCGTCTCTACGGGCGTGCTGAAGGGCAAGACTCTCAAGGAGGGCTGCTTTCCGACGCAGATCGCATACGGGACATGCGCGGCGGGCCTGCTTTGCAAGAACGATAATTCGGGCAACCCTTCGTGCAAGGTGCTGGATAATACTGTCTACCCCAGCGGCATCGCCGTAGCCATCTTCTTCGCCGTCGCCATCACGGGCTCCATTGCCTACATCACGTTCTCCTGCTGCCGCGAGAGGAGGCAGAAGAAGCGTAACGCGGAGAGAGCCGAGGCCCTGCTGAACGCGAAGCTGGCCGCTAAGCAGCGACAACAGCCGGTTGTGCAGGTCCACGATGCTGACAACCAGCCGCTCATGTCGCACGGCCAACCGGCTGCTGCGTATGAAGCAAATGGTCCATTCGGCGACCACCACCGGATGTAAGGCGGATATGATGGATTGGGGTTGTGGGTGTGTGGGTGGATGATTGGTCCAGCCCCGACAGAGTGCGTTCGTCGGCGATGGGGGCCTTGAGAGCAGTCATAATTACAAAATACCTATTGTTTATAATTCTGATCCCGGTATTCAAAGTTTGCATCAAGGTTCATGGGCGATTGACCTGCGAGGAAACAAAAATCCAAGCCACTATTCTCTTGAGTCTCTGGTATCCGATATGTCTCGTCAACCGCTGACCTTGCTGTCAAGCTGACCCTGCATAAAATGAATTAGGTGCTCAAGCATGCGACCGGGCCAAACCGGATGAGAGGGGGTCCCGACGACCTCGATCGACGGGCCGCGGTTCACGTGTATACGTGGATGAATGCTGACTGGAGAGGAAAATCAATCTAGTGCTAGGCGAATCCGGCCAAACGAAGGTATCGTTTTTTTTTAAGGGCGGCAGCTCCCATGTCTCTCGATTCCTGGGGTTGCGCCGTTTTCTGACAGCTGCTGCGACCCCGGATCGGTGACTGGACCGCATGCGACATGCAGCAGCTCTTGGCCAAAGGTTTGAGAATATTTCGCCCCCAATATGAGACGCACTGCAAGCATGACAAGAAGTAAAAAGACCAGCAAGACGGGATGGCAAGATGGAAGAGAGGCAGGTGGTGGTGAGTAGAGACGCCGTGACGCGCGGGTCGATAGGAAAAGATAGGGGACCTTGGGAGACTTTTGTGGAGGATTTGTGGGAGTGTGTGACTCCTTGCGGTTCAAGACTGGAGATGGCACGCCTCGAGATCGGGGAGGAAAGCCGTGTGGGGATCTCGGACGGGGAGTGAGATGGCCAATCAGGATGAGTCATAATCGAATTGAGTCAGCAGAGATGGCTGCCGTTCTCTCACGGGTGCTGCAATCGTTCTTTATAGCTGCCGGTACCGTGGGAAGGAGGTAATTAGGCGCTAAAGGTGCAGCAGCAGCGGCACAGCACTAAGTAAGGTACGATTGGAGCAGGTAGGAGCAGGTCAGGCCGATATCGCCACCCCAGATTGGACGAAAGGTCCGTGCCCGTCCCCCGATGGGCAACGCTTGTTCGTTCTCGCCCCCGTCGTGACCCGTCGTGCGCCCTTCCAGCCAGTCACCGGCCGGCTACCCCACACCTCGACAGCCGATAATTTTTTTTTGGTTTTTGCCCTTGCTCCGAAACAGCAGTCGCGCCTGTCCATCTTGCTGCTTTGTGCTGCCAAACTGTGAGCGATAGAATAGAGACACACAGCAGCGGTCACCTTGGAATCCCCAGCCCGACTCTTTTTCTGACTCTACAGAGTTAGAAAACCCCAATGTGCCTATCTGTGTCTGTGCCCGCCCCCAATTCCCAATCTCGAATTTGACATCTGCTACTGTAATTTGCCAAAACCTTGTGACTAGGCTTTCATTCCCTTCCCTCACTTTCCCTCTTCCCTCCTCCTCCTCCTCCTCCCATTGACTCCGTGATCTCTGCAACCTCCATCCCTCTGCGATCGTCCAATTCGACGAGCCGCTCCTCTCTCTCTCCTCTATCCTTAGGGGCTCGAAGAAGCATCACACCCAGTGACTCTTTCTCTCTTTATTTCTACTTCTCTTCCTCTTTTACTACTCTTCTCCAGGTCCCTCTCCACTCCACCGCCCATCATGATGCTCCGAACCCGCCACGCCGCCCGCGCCCTCAAGGCCGTCTCAAGAGCGAGCGCTCCCCGTACCCTCACCACCTCGTCTGCCGTCGCCGCCATCCAGGCCTCCAAGAAGGTCACCTCCGGCGTGAGGACACAGGCTACCTCTGCCACCTCCCCCGCTCCGTGAGTCTCTCCCCCATGCTCCCGTCGAGTGCTGCTCGGGAAGACGAATCCGGTGACTCACGAACATTTTGACTGACGAGTATATTTTCAGTTGCAGTGAGGTTAGAGATACGCCCGCACCCGCCTTCAATGCCGACAAGGACCGCAGCCATGTGCAACCTCTTGAGCGCTCTCGCGGCCCGGAGATGGACGAGTCGTACGTAGCCCTCGTTGGCAACACCCACTGCCGTTGTCGGCTTGTTCTAAGCGCGAAAACTTATGGTATAATACAGATTCATTGGAAAGACGGGAGGAGAAATCTTCCACGAGATGATGTTGAGACAGGGCGTGAAGCACATCTGTACGTGGCACAATTGGTAGTTCCAGGAACTACTACAGAGGCATGGCTGACCGTGACTCACAGTTGGCTACCCCGGAGGCGCCATTCTCCCCGTGTTCGACGCCATCTACAACTCAAAACACTTCGACTTCATTCTCCCCAAGCACGAGCAGGGCGCCGGTCACATGGCCGAAGGTTACGCCCGCGCCTCGGGCAAGTGCGGTGTCGTCCTCGTCACTTCCGGCCCCGGCGCGACCAACGTCATCACCCCGATGCAGGATGCCCTCTCCGACGGTACCCCCATGGTTGTCTTCTGCGGTCAGGTTGTTACCTCCGCCATTGGCAGTGACGCTTTCCAGGAGGCCGATATCACCGGTATCTCCCGCGCCTGCACCAAGTGGAATGTCATGGTCAAGAACATTGCCGAGCTCCCCCGCCGCATCAACGAAGCTTTCGAGATCGCCACCAGTGGCCGCCCCGGTCCCGTCCTGGTCGATCTTCCCAAGGACGTCACCGCCGGTGTCCTGAGGAGAGCTATCCCCACTGAAACCTCTCTGCCTTCTCTCCCAAGTGCCGCCTCAAGAGCCGCCATGGCCCTGCTCCAGAAGCAGCTCGACCAGTCCATCAAGCGTGTTGCCGACCTCGTCAACATCGCTAAGAAGCCCATCATCTACGCCGGTCAGGGCATCGCCCAGTCAGAGGGTGGCCCCGAGATCCTCAAGGAGCTTGCGGACAAGTTTTCCATCCCCGTCACCACCACCCTTCACGGCCTCGGCTCCTTCGATGAGCTTGACGAGAAGTCCCTTCACATGCTCGGTATGCACGGTTCCGCCTACGCGAACATGGCCATTCAGCAGGCCGATCTCATCATCGCCCTCGGTGCCCGCTTCGACGACCGCGTGACGCTCAACGTCGCCAAGTTCGCGCCTGGCGCCAAGGCTGCCGCTGCCGAGGGCCGTGGTGGTATCGTTCACTTCGAGATCATGCCCAAGAACATCAACAAGGTCGTCCAGGCCACCGAGGCCGTCGAGGGCGATGTCGCCACCAACCTCCGCACTCTTATCCCCCACCTGAAGCCCAAGACGATGGAGGACCGCAAGGAATGGTTCGACAAGATTAGGGAGTGGAAGGCCAAGTGGCCCATGTCCGACTACGAGAAGGCGGAGCGCTCCGGCCTTATCAAGCCTCAGACCCTCATTGAGGAGCTCAGCAACCTGACCGCCGACCGCAAGGAGACGACCATCATCGCCACTGGTGTCGGTCAGCACCAGATGTGGACCGCCCAGCACTTCCGCTGGAGACACCCCAGGACCATGGTCACCTCTGGTGGCTTGGGTACCATGGGATACGGTCTGCCTGCCGCCATCGGCGCCAAGGTTGCCAAACCCGACGCACTCGTTATCGACATTGACGGTGACGCCTCCTTCAACATGACTCTGACCGAGCTTTCCACCGCTGCGCAGTTCAACATTGGCGTCAAAGTCATTGTTCTGAACAATGAGGAGCAGGGCATGGTGACGCAATGGCAGAACCTCTTCTACGAGGACCGCTACGCCCACACCCATCAGCAGAACCCCGACTTCATGAAGCTGGCCGATGCCATGGGTGTTCAGCACCGCAGAGTGAGCAAGCCCGATGAGGTTGTCGACGCTCTCAAGTGGCTCATCAACTCCGACGGCCCCGCCTTCCTCGAGGTCCTCACCGACAAGAAGGTGCCTGTTCTGCCCATGGTGCCCTCTGGATCAGCTCTCCACGAGTTCCTGACATGGGACGGAGGTCAGTACTTTCCGCTCTTGATTTGTGATAAGCTAAACGCTAACCCCCATATAGAAAAGGACAAGAAGCGCCGCGAGCTGATGCGCGAGAGAACGAGCGGTCTCCATGGCTAAATCGCCGACGCGCAGCTTTTTCTTGTTATCTAATCTTTCCACATTGGAGGCGTCCATGCATATTACTCTCTCATCTTATACCACCAGCTTTGTTGGGTTCTCTTTGGCCATAAACGAGATCCCAGCTATGGCAGAAAAATCTTTCCATTGGGACCAGGGTTTTTTATTACGGGCGACGACGAATTGAACCTGTGTCGCAGGTCCGTCCGGAGGAAACAAGTTAAAACGAAACAGAACAAAAATTCCAAAAGTGCTTTATCGCAGCATTTTCCGTAGTTGGGGGCTTCATTCAGGCATTCACACAAAATCAACCGTCGCGGAGTAGGGTTAGTTTACCTTGACCTTGTCAAAAGAATGTACATATATCAAACTTTACGAGTGCATGTTCAACATTTTTTTTGGCAAATCTACATTACGAGAACTCCAGTTGTCTGTTGGCTCTCAGCTTAACTTTCGGGCTTTGCTGACTGATTAGCGGGTCTACTTTGAAGGGATAAAGAGTTAAACCGAAGGACAGAGCAGGACAGGAACCTTCTTCGAGTTCGTTTACTAAAGTTAGGAGACAAAGTCCTTAATCGATTCTGAGTTGAGAACATGAAGTCTTTAACTTAGGATTCAAGACTCACCAACTAGTACCTCGGAATAAAGGTCCCCGGGCATCGAAATTTGCCTCGGCGCTGACACGATGTGGAGGATTTGAGGTTTTCACGAAGGAGATCCTTTCCTCGTAAGCGGATGGTAGGAGCAACTATTCAAGGAACGTGTAATGCCATGTTTCCCATTATACTTGGTACAGAAACTGGCTTTCAAACGAAAACCTCTCCCTCTATTTACAGTACCCGTTTCTGCCTGCGGCACCGATCCAGGTATCAGAGCAGACGGAGCCGGTGGCGCAATGACATCCCGCAGATCGGTATTGACGCTTTTCGATATTGTGTACAAATCAGTAATTGATTAGCATGGTTGAAGCTCCTGAACTGGGGGCCTTTTGTGTTTGGGATCCTTGCTGGCATAAATCCAAACCCAAGAATGTGTCGATAATCCGTGAAGCAAAGATGGATTCTACTGTTGTCCGAACTAGTGGAGGGTCGACGGAGGACAAGTCTAAGAGAGTTGGTATGGGAAGTATCTTGGGTACCTTAGGAAAAGGGGTTTTCGACGAAGATGGCTTATAGTGAAATCCTATACCTCAACGTCACGACAACAACATCTAAAGAGGGGTTGGGCGATTTTCGAAGGGTTAAAAAACGAAATGTTCTCATCTACTCGTCTGATCGTGGTACATGCATTCCTGAGATATGGCTTTTGGTTTTCTTCTCTTTCATGCTTCACTGTCACCGCCACCCTCGACTACGTTTATATTGCTCTCTTGGTCGGGCTACACTGTCACTCCTTTTCTTCAAACAGGTCATCTGAGCATTGCCCGAGACATTGTCTGGGATCCGTGTGAGAGCGTTATGCATGTCATTCTCCCCGTTGATAATTCGTTCATCAGCGACTCTCTAGGCAAAAGGCTTTCCCTTCTCCACAGCTTGACACGTTGAGAGTATTCCTTGGATGATACCCCTAGGACTTGCACCTGGTGACTGCGGAGGGTGGCTGGCTTGTTGTTGAAGATAGCCCAGGCCGAGTCGTTGTGGATTTCACGGGAAAAGTTGCCAAGGCGGAGCGCTTGCCCGTGTCTCTCGGCGGTAGACTGGCGTTCTGCGTCGCCGGCGTACCAACACCCATCAACCACCATGTCGTCGTCGTCTGGATCAAAGGTGATCCGGGGGTCTTCCTGGTGCACTTTGAGGACACGGTGTTACTGGTGCGAAGCATACTTGAAGGTAAAATAGAGATGGCTGACAGCCTTGCCGTTGGAGCCCAAGAATACGACATACACAAAGTGGCTAGCAAAGGAGGGAAGGAAGCCAGTTGCGGCAAGCCTCACCCCTCTTCAGTCCATTTTCAACAGCCGATTTATAGTGTCAGGGATGACTCGAGACCAATGACGAAGAAGGAAGGTTAATGGTTCTCTGAGACGACCGACATAAGGGAAGAAGATAGCGACGAGGTGCACTTTTTTGTCTGGCACACTTACCTTCCTCGTGCGGACACACATATGTACTTAACCCATCTTCATAGCATTGATACCTTGAGAAAGAAGCATTCAATGTCGCAATACGGGCCCTATTCAAAAGGAAGGGCCTTGCGAGAACCCAGGAAAAAAAGGCTCTCTCGATTGTAAGCTGGGCTCACCAAACACACTCTGTTGCAATGCAGTACGGCAGAGTCTTGATAGCACGGATAAAACATGGAAAGTTGTAAGTGAGAAAACTCTGGTGTGATTATTGATGTAGTATTTCTGCCCGAAGCCACCCTCTATAGGCGTCGTCATAATCATCATGCTGTCTTAGCCGCCGCCGCGGGCTGAGAACAAAGCCAATAAATTCCCCAGCCACCTTGCTCGCCTATCACCGGCGTCCCCGATATGTACAACGGTAAAAGAGAAACTGGCCCATTGGGGGGTATCTTGTAGTCTATAGTTTTAATTCCGACGCAAAGCCAAAGAACAAAGAAGTGCAAAGGGGGTGGGGAGGTGGGGAGGGGGCCAAAAAAAAGTCTATGAAGCTGCGCCACCATCCATAGTCATGTCATGTAAAGCGTTAGGTAATGTACATCTAAAAAACAAAAACAAAAATAGTGTATGTATGGACAAAGAAAAAAAAAAGCCAGGCCCAAAGAATGCGGGCAAAGGTTGGAAGAAAAGGAGACGCGTTGTCTCAGATCCAACCGGGCAAGGGCGCCTTCTCCTCGACGGGTGACGTGCCGGGCGACGAGCGCCCGCGACGCTTGAGGCGCAGGTTCTCGAGGCTCCTCATGCCCCACGAGCGAGGACGTTTCGAGGCGGCGGCGGCGGCGGCGGTGGGCCTGGGTACCCGGAGCAACGGGCCAAGGCTGCTTTCCTGGTCTTCGGTAGGTTGCGGCGAGGGCGTGAGATGACGCGCAAAGTCGCCAAACGAGCGTCGCTGCTGCTGTTGCTGCTCATGCTGTTGTGTGGCGTCGATCCAGGGGTAAATTGGGTTCTGCATCATGTTCGTCGTGGCACCGCCACCGCCGCCACCACCACCGCCCGGCATGAACACGGGGTCATAGAGCTGCTCGTCCTCGGGGGGTCCCAGGACGACATCCGTTGACCAGGCGTCGCGCTCGGGGATGACGAGCGGGGTGCCCGGGTGCGGGTACGCGAGGGAATCCGGCTCTTCGGGGATCGAGCGCGGCGGCGGGTGCGAGACGGTGGCGAGCTTGTTGACGGGGAAGAGGCCGCGGCGGAGGGCGAACATGGTCATGCTGCTCGTCGTTGTCGTCGTCGTCGTCGACGCGGATCCGTCATTTTGCTGCTGGTGGCGCCCCGAGACGACGTCGCGGAGCTCACCGTGGTTCCTCCCTTGGCCCGCGAGCGGGCAGCGGGCCCGGACGGGCCGGGTGGCTTCGCCTGGGAACTCGGGGGCCGGGTGCTCGGGGGAGGAGAAGCAGGTCTGTCCCAGCGTCCAGGCGGCGTGGAGGATGCGGGGCACGTCGGCGAGGTGGCGGCACTCGAGGAGCTTCTTGAGGTCGCCCGAGGAGCGGGGCTGCCAGCGGAGCTGGTTGCGGGCGGCCTTGTCCCAGAGGGTGTGCTTCCACTCGTCCTTGAGGGAGCGCTGGCGCAGGAGGTTTTGCATCTGGTGGTAGTAGGTCCACTCGGACGCGACCCTGCTGTTGTTCTTGTTGCTGTTGCTGTTGCTGTTGCTGTTGCTTCCGCTGCCGCTGCGCTTGTCAAAGTGGCTGGCGAGGTGATCAAAGTAGGCGTCTGCCGTCTTGGGGGCCTCGCTGTCGTCCGAGGCCTCGAGGACCTCCTTGCAGCCGATGAAGCCGCAGGCGAAGACGACTTGGGCGCAGAGGCTCACCCTCACCTGTTCTGCTGCTGCCGCCGCCGCTGCAGGGGGGCACGCCTCGCCGTGGTTGTGGTCCAGCTTGACGTGGGCGACGTAGGCCTTTTCAAAGTCAAAGATCATGCGGCAGTTCTCTTGCGGGCAGACCCAAATGCAGTCGGTGTTGTGGAAGTTTTGCAGATGCTTCTTGAAGTCGCTCTTCCTGCCGAAGCCGACGTAGACGTCGTGGACGGCGCACATGGGGCACTCGATGGGCTTGCGGCCTACGACGGCGCCGGAGGACGGGGACTTTAAGCTGGCCGCCGCGGCCTTTTTCTCATGTGACGGGGTCGAGGAGAGGTGGTGTTCGCCAATGTGGTGATCCTGCCACTCGGAGCCGGAGAGGGACGGTGTCACCGAGGGCGACATCAGGAACGGAGCGTCCACGGCGTCGGCCCAGGAGGCGTCGGCGCCGGGCTGCTGGTTGAAGTAGCTTCCCGACAGGGAGGCGGCGTCGGAACCGCAAAAGGACGCGTCGGAGCTGCTCCAGGGACCGGCGCTGGTTGTGAGGGAGGGCGCGCTGTTATTGCTGCCAAAAGTGGACGTGGAGAGGGCCGAGTTCCTCGCCGGGGCGTCCATGTGATGAGGATTTCGGTGGTGTTGCTGAGGCGGGGGCGGAGGTCGAAGGGATGTGTAGTTGCTGCCGCTGATGTTCCGGAGGGTGGTTTCCAAGCTTCCGGAGCCGTACCGGCCGGCGAGATCGCAGAGGGTTCGGACGTCTTCAGGTGACATGTTTGACGGGCCCCTGTTGGGATACATGGTGTGCTCACGTTCAGTCGCTGCGAGACTGACGCTGGTGTCTATCGTTGCATAAAGCGTTGTGGTTGGTGAAAGGCGTCGAAAAATGATGTATTATGCTTGACAGAGTTCGACTCGATGAGAAAATGAACGAGAAGACAGAGTGACGCTGATGTCGAGTTTGAAGCGAGAGGTGGAATGGCTGTTATGTAGTGAACGTCAACGCGATGTGAGTAAGTGGACTTGATGTATGACGAGATTTCGAATGACAGGAAAAAGAAAAGCGCCAAGGCTAGGCACGAAAGAGCAGCGGTTCGGCATTTGTATGTACCCTTTCTTTGCCAAGGAACGACAACCGTCAAAGGAGAGCAACCGGGCCGCGAAGGGGGGGAAACCCAAGTCGAGGGAGGGAAAGACGGGTTGCCAGTCCAAGAAAAGCCAATGAAAGACATGGAGCGGCGACGAGGACGGTGGTGTCTGACGAGTGGCGACCTAGTTTGTTCGCTGAAGATTCTAGTCGATTTCTCTGTCAGGCGTGCGAGTGAGTGCGTGTGTGTAAGTGGTTGTGCCTTGCGCCTCTTTTTGCATTAGCGCGGGCGCAGGGCTCAGGACTGAGGCCGTTTTTGAGCAACGGTGAAGCACGCCTGCCTGGGGGGGGGGCGGGGCTTATTTGGTAATGGCCATGGCGGGTTACATTCCTCGACGATGGTCTAATAAGCCTTATTCTGGGAATCTCCCTTGGAATTGGGCAATGAGATCTCTAGATTCCCGTCGCCTGCCGCACTCGCCGCAAAAGTTACGCCGGGAGAGGTGGACAGGAAAGCTCATTTGTTAACAACATCCCTGGTCATCGTGGTTCCCGACTTTGCCAGACTTCACGAAGCTTTCTAGGACAAGTCGGATCTTTAGTAGCCTGAAATCGTGGAGACGAAGCAGAAGCAGAAGAAGAAGAAGGACGGCTCGGCTTCAAGCGCCGTGATCCCAGGACCAACTTGGGTAGGCGAGAGCCCGAAAAACGAGACAAGAAACGCTGATCTCGACCCATTCCGATGCCCGCCGGCTCTCCCCTCTTTTCTTTTTCCCAACCATGATTTGGTTAAACCATTCGGAACGCAACCTCTCTCAACGAACCAAATGACACAACAGAGAGCCTCGCGGAGCCCAAAGCCCCTGCTCGTCATGCCCGGATGACAGGTGCAGGTGGGGGAGGGAGAGCGACAGGACGGGGCCTGGCGCGGTTGTGTAGCGGCGTGGTGCCCAGCTGGCGCGAAGGAAAGTGGAAAGCCAAGACCGTTAGCGGGCTTCTAGAATGACGCTAGAACAAAGGATCTGCCTGACTGTATTTTTGGTTGGGGGGGAATGATGGTGAGATGAGTGGCGGGTTGGCGAGGGTGGATTGGATGAACAAGGACGTGAGAGGGCTCTTTCTGAAAGGTGTGAAATCATCAATGAGGAACCAACCGTTGTCGTCGCCGCCGCCGCCGTCGTCGTCGTATCGGTGTCACGTCGCTTTCGTTGCCATGGTGCGGCTCCTGGTCCGTGGTGAAATTGCGGTCTCGCGTCTTCCAGAGCCGAAGCCCGAGAGGACGACCCTACTTTTGTCCTTCCTTTGTTCCCCTCGGCGACACCAAAGAATCCCCCCTCTCTCTCCAAAGAGTTCCTTTGTTGAGTCCGCGTGGTGTCCTCTGAGCATTGCAAGTGACTCGGAACTCGGGGGTCCAGAGAGAGGGACGATCTGCTATCCGAAAACTTCATCGGCTGATGTCGCGTGTGCTGGGTCTGGCTCGAGGCTGAACTGGTCCCCCACCCGAGAGGTAAAGCATGGCACTTGCGATGAAGACGTGCGTTTTTTTTTTCGAAAAGAGGGGAAAGATGAACAGCGAGCCAGCCACATCTCACATGCCCACATGATGTACGGCCGTTGAAGAACAGGAGTTTGCTTGATTGGCGATGCCACTTGCGTCAGCGCAGGGCCCGACTGCTCGTGGGTGATTCAGCCGCATTCGCCATTTGATTAGAGTCGAGCTGCTGGGGGATGAGGAGGGCGAGAAGGCTCTCGTTGGGCCGGGTGTCTGACACAACGTGGGCCCCCCCCCCCCCAGGTCAGATTGATCACGCAAATGACTGAAAGGGGGACTGGCTACGCGAATGATCCCCCCTCCCGTCGGTGAACCCCGTCCAATCCCTTGTCGTGGCCCACGGTACACTGAGATGAGGTGAAGAAAGTGAAATTGAAAAACACCGTTCCTGAGGCGAACATGTGGTATTGCAGCGTCTCATTGGATATCAAACGACATGTACCTTGGCTAAGCAGAAACCCCATCTGCACTCTTCCTTTCCATCCTGCTCCTCTTCCATCGCCTTCATGTTTCATTTAGCACATCAAGAAACTATCGAAACCAAAGACAACAATCCGCTGTTGTCAAGACTACCTCTCCAGGGGAAGGGGGAAAAAAAAACCAAAAAACCAATCTCCTCCGTCAACTCGTTACCTCTAGTCAAAAGACAGATGCCTCGAGTTACCTATACAAGTAATAGACACCACCTTGCCCCCCTTCAACACCGAACCCTCCGTCCAAATATCACCTAGCCTCGCCTCACCATCTCCGGAGATGAACTCAACCCAGACTCACCCGCCGCATCGGTTCCATCTCGAACAAACGCCGCGTGTCCTCCGCCTTCCCCTCTTCTCTCCCTCTCACTCTCCCTCTCTCCCAAAGACCCGTAAGAGATCCGTGTTCCCCTTTTCCCGTCAAGCAACATCTCAGGGTCCCCCCGTTGCCGTAACCGTGTAAGTCCAAGTCCTCAACCATAAACCTGGAAATCCCAGCAGCAAGGAACCGCCAAAGCTAAATAAAACCCGCCCATCTCCACCAAAGAAGCGTCTATTCGCCAGGGTACGGAGACTCCGCTTGACCATTATCCTCCTCTCAGAGTCCCCATCCCCCATCGCCGCACTGACATTGAATGGAACTGTTCAAAGACCCCGTTCAAAACCCCCCTTCCCCCGGTTAGGTTTCCCGATCGTCTCCACCGACCCGCGGCCCAGGAGGAAATCTCCCGTCCGGCCGGCCGTCAAAGCCCGTTACCCTACGAATCCCTAGCTCCACCATCCCCAACAACAACAACCACATCCCAGATCTACACACTACATGTACGTTTTCCCTTCTCATCGCATACCCGGAATGCCTCACGATGCTCAATCAAGGCAGGGGCCGTTTAGGATCTCCCCCCCCCCCCCTCCCCCCCGGCCCCCACAGGCTGCAAAAGCTTTTTTCCCACCACACCAAAGAAAACCGCCTTTTCCCCACCCCCCCCCCCCCCCCCCCCCCCCGCCCCCCCCCCCCCCCCCCCCACTGCCCAGTGCTACAAAGGATGAAAAAGCTTATTTACCAACACAACAAAGAAAAGCGGCTTTTCCACACGCCCGTCCAGGCCCAATCCATCCCTTCCTCTCGTCTCATGATCACACTTCGCTATTGCCCCAAGAAAACGGGTGTAGCCGACGGAGCTATGCGTAAATCAGCCCACCAGACCCCGTCCCCCGGGCCCCCAGAGTCATGCACCCCAACTGAAATGCCATGTGTCTGTCTATCCCTAGCCGTCTTCCTCTCATCAACTATTGATCATCGTAGACCAGACCTAGACGCAAGCCAATCTGTGCCGAGACTACCCAGCTGACCCAAGAAAGATCAACGGCTTCATTAGGCCGTTGGCTGGTGAAACAAGCTCATGAGATAAAGAAGAAGCCTCGTCTATGGCAAATACCCACACTCCGTAAGTCCATACCCAGACTCTCTCCACAAAGCACACGAGCACCGGGATCAGCCTTGAGGGCGCCGACAGTCGGAAAATGACTCCGTTTCTCATGATCCCTATGGATGAGCGGCAGAACTCCCGCTCGCATATATTCCTTTCGTGCCCTTGCAGATCCAAGGGGCCTATGGGTGCCACGTGTCGTGAGCGATGTGCACGTCGCAGAATATCGGTCCACCGCGAAAGGGCTACCAGGGAGGCCTGCTCGTCATGTCAGTCTGCTCGCCTCGCATGACTCGGCCCTTACTCGATATGTCCCCCT